>NW_026691351.1:0-140919 GCF_020826845.1 Diceros bicornis minor
TAGTATGATTCAGTGTGGCACTGGAGAGCACAGTCATGAAAAAATGAGAATCAAAAGAATAAGAGGTAAATAATACTAGAGAAGAAGAGAAAATCTATTATTTTAGTGGAACATAACTTAAAAGTTTAGAACTGGTAAAGAAGTGGAGTAATGTGAAAGGAAGGTAGATTCCTATATGAAACATCAAAAATACTGTTACATGAGCAAGAATTCATTTAAACATGTAAATAATCATTCCATTCACAAGAGCAATGAATTCTTTAAGATAAGTAGTTAAAATAATTGGAACTACACATTAGTTATATGAAGAAGATTATAAAGAGATACAAAGCGTGTAAAAGCTCTGATTAAATGGAGAGATATGCTATACTTGTGACTGAAAGTGTTTCAAAGATATCAGTTTTCCAAACATTATTCAGATTCCATATGCTTCAAATCAACTTTTAAAATGATGCTGTATTTGTTTTATAGACTAAATGATATCCATTTGTAAAATAAAACACTGGACCATCATCTAACATTATTCACAAGTAAATCATTCCAAATGGATTATAAGGGCTAAAATTAAAAGTAAAAATCCCCCATGTATAACAGTGGTGGATGACAATATAGAAGAATACCCATAATCTTAAAATTAGTGAAGATATTCTTAATATATATGCTTAAAGATGTCTGGTTGAAAAGAGGAAGGAGAAAAAGTAAAATAGAACGTGATATGGTCTCTGATTTTCTTTCAGAGACTTAATCTAGAGAAGGATATTCCAGTCTACGATATTGGTTAAAGAAATAGAAATCTGTGATAATTACACAAATAATGAGAGGACATATATAAATGGTAGCATAAGGTATCAGTTAGCTTCTGCTGTATAAAAAACCATCTGAAAATTTGGTGGCTTCAAATAAGAATAGTTTATTTTTTTCTCAAGATTCTGTGGGTTAACTGGGCAGTTATTTTTATCTGGACGAATTGGTGGCTCAGCTGGGATTGGATAGTCTAGGATGGCCTTACTCGCATATCTGATTGTTGACTTGAAGTCACCTGGAGTGATGGAGATGTGCAGTCTATCTAGACTCATTCACATATTGATGGCCTCAGGCTTCCCAAGGGCAGCCAGAGAAGGACAAGTACCAACAATGAGCAAGTGTTTTTCAAGCCTTTGCTCATGTCATTTGCTAATGTCCCATTGGCCAAAGCAAGTTACAAGGCCAAGTCTACCCAGAGTCAACGTGGGATGCTATGACCAAACAGATAGAGGGAGAGGACTAATGTGTGGCCATTTTCGCAATCTCTCACACATAATTTTCGAGGAGTATTAGTATGAATGTTTTTGTTCATTTGAATGTCCGAGGAAGATTGTACAAAGCCAAAAGAAAAGTAAAGCAAATTGTTAACTGGAGATGTAAGGTAAGTTTAGTTGATGCTTAAAGTGGGTATGGAAAAATGTGGTAGTTTTGTTGTCAAGTGTATGCGAGTTCTTGTGACCTATGAAAAAAACTTACATTTCGATTATTTTCTCCCTGAATGTGTTTTATTCGTTAACACTTTTGATGTGTTTCTCTCTGGCCTTAGGAAAATAATGTAGCACTTGGAAGCAAAGATGCAGCCTAATAGCCCCACACTGGAGGCCTAGATGGAGAAGACCACCACGGCCACCATGCCCTTGGCGTTGGTACTGTGGTAGACGGGGAGGAAGGTGACCCAGACACTGCAGACCACCAGCATGCTGAACGTCAGGAACTTGGCTTCATTAAAGGTGTCAGGCAGGTTCCGGGCCAGGAAAGCCACAGTGAAGCTTCCCAGGGCCAAGAAGCCCAGTTGGCCCAGGACACAGTAGAAGGCAGTGACCGAGCCCTTGTTGCACACGATGAAGATGTGGCCGTGTTCACAGTGTGCATCTGTGTCAATGAAGGGAGAAGAGGTTCCCAGCCAGATTCCACAGAGACTCAGCTTGATAAAGGAGCAGAAGGGAATGATGAAGTTAGGTGCCCCTGACACCAACCACTGCCTCATCCTTCTCCCTGGTGCAGTGACCTTGAAGGCCACAACCACAATCGTATTTTTGGCCAAGACACTGGAAACAGCCACAGTAAATACAACTCCAAATGTGATTTGTTGAAGAAGGCAGGTGGCTGTGTTGGGACGACTAATGAAGAGTAAGGAGCATAGGAATCAGAGGGTGAGGGAGATGAGCAGGATGTAGCTGAGAGTCTAATCATTGGCCTTGACTATGGGAGTGTCTTGGTGCTTCACAAAGACCCCCAGGACCACAGCTGTGAGGACAGAGAAACACAGAGTTGTGCAGGCCAGGGCCATCCCCAAGGGGTCCGCATAAGCCAGAAAGATCACAGCATTTTGGAGGCAGCGATCTTGCCCTCTTTTGGCCTACTGATGATCTGGACACTTCACACAATGATCCATGTCTGGGGAGAGATGCAAAATGTCCTCAGCCCAGGTTCAGTCACTCTCTCTTATTTGCATGCCCACAAAGAAGGCATTGGGTAAGTTTAGAAAACTGTCTTCCTTTGTTGCTCCATGCACCAAATAACAGAATACTCTGCAGAGAACCGTTCCCAGTTAATAGTGTCCATCTTCTTTATGGTAAAGTAAACAAAGCTATTATGCTTCTCAGTATTTTTCTTGCATAATCAGGAAAGCACTTTTTCTCAGCAGAAAACCAAAAGTGCTCCCTGTCTCTCTGAGCTATACCCCTGTAAGCTATGGCCTAGATTTACTCATTCAGTGAGCAAGCAGTTATTGGAAAACCTCCATGAGGCAGATAATATGCTACGTTCTAGGGAAACAGAAATGAGAATGTCATAGACCTCACTCCTAGGGAGTTTCAAAATGAGACCCTTTCTACCATCTAAAATGATCTCCAAAACATTTCATCTTGATTTCACTTCCACCACTTCTGTTAAGATTTTAGTCACTTCTCTCCTATGTTATCATAAGATCTTTCTACTCGGGTTCCCTGCCCTTGTCCTGCATCACAAGTGATACTTCTACATGTAAGTGGGATCATGTTTAGCCTCCATTAAAAAATCCGACAAACTCTTAGGAAGACCAAAAAGACTGTCTAACCTTGGTCTTGCCTACCTCTAATACCTCTGCTCTGATTTTTAAGATTCCCAAATCTTCCTGTGGCTCTGAAAGTGTTCCGTGCCCACTCAACAGGTATAAATACATGTTTTTACTTCTACAGGGGCATTGTTCCTTCCTCTTTACGTCCCTTTAAATTTTCTCACTTTTCACGTTTAGAACTACAATCTGCCTGATGATTTCTGTGGATGGTGTCAGTTAGGGTTGGCGAGTCATTGTCTTCTCCATGAAGACAGCCAATTTACCCAACATGCTTTATTGAAAAGTCTTTCATTTGCCCACTCCTCCTCAGTGTTTCCTTGTAAATCAGACGTCTATACATGAGTCCCTATATGAGCAGCTTGTATCTGAACTTACCATTTGGTTCCGTTGATTTTCTTGTTTATCCTCTTGATGAACCCCTTCTATTGTGATGCTATAATACTTGATGTCAGGTAGAGTAAGTACTCCCGCTCTATTCTTTTCTTCAAGATTTTCTTAGTTAAGTTTTTCCTTTATCATTTCCATAAGAATTGTATCAATTGTAATTTCCACAGAACGGGTCAGCCTTTTAGCTGCAATTTTGTGGAAGCTGTAGATTAATTTGGACAATTTTGGTATCTGTTGACTTTGGAGTCTGTTCAATCACGAACTTGGTTTATCCCTCCACTTCTTTAAGTCTTCCTCTATTTTTCTAAATGCTGTTCTACAAATTTATGGACAGAAATCTTTTGAAAATCTCATTAAAGTTATTTCTAGGTACTTCATACTTTAAGATGTTGTAAATGTCATTTTTTAAAATTTAAATTTTGGATGCCTTATGACGGGTAGATTGGAGCAAAATTTTCTATATTAACCTTGTATTCAGCCACCACTAAGCTCAATTAATACATTAATTTACATGGATTTTACATTTATACCATAATATCATCTGAAGATAACATCAATTTTACTTCTTCCTTTGAAGTAAATTATTCCTTTTATTTCTTTTCCTGCCTATATTGTATCAGGCAGGACCTCCAGTGTAACGTCTAATAGAGGCAGTGATGTTGAACATTCTTCTCTTACCCTTGCTTTCAACACTGCACCTTAAAGTTCCGTTCTGTGACTACTGTGTATGGGAGTAAGAGAGTTTCCTTCTGGTCCTGATTTTGTAAGGGTTGTTCTGTTGTTGTTGTTTGTTTTAACATATGAATAGGTGTTTAATTTTACTAGTTTTTCTTACAGTTATTGTGATTATTATTTGTCTTTTTTCAGAGATTAGTGTACTGAATTACATTGCACGAACCTAATTTGGTCATGATATCTCCTTCTTATAGACTATAGCTAGATTTGGAACTTTGATTTGATTTGATTTTTTTTTTAGGATAAATGAATTTAATCCAAGAAAGAGAGTGGCCTGTAATTTCCTTTCCTGCAATGAATTTGTTAGATTTTGGTACCAATGTTAAGCTAGTCTCTCATAGTGAGTCAAAAAGTTTTCTGTTTTTCCTATTCTCTGGAAGAGTTTGAGGAGATGTATATTATTTCTTTCTTGAATATTTGGGCAGATTCATCAGCTTTGCACCAAATAAATAGCTTACAATAAAATTTTGTAGAAATGTTTTAAAGTATGGTCTCAATTTCTCTAATAGTTATGGCAATATTCAGATTTTTCCTTTTTTCCTGAGAGGGTTTGGTAACTTTTATTTGCCTGGAAATTTGTGAGTTTCCTCTAAATTTTCATTGTATCAACATGATGTTATTTTTGTTTTCTTCATCTTAAAAATTTTCCATATGATCTGCACAGATTACTCCTTTTCAGCCTTGGTATGTTTTTGTTGCAAATTTTCTCTTCTGTTGAACACTAGTACTAGGATTTTATTGAGTATATTTGTCATTTATTAGAGTCTAATTTAGTTTTATTTATCCTTTTGACCTTTGTCTTTTATTTTGTTAACACTTCCTCTAATATTTATCATTTTGTGTTTTCTATTTTCCTTGTGTTTAATTTTCTGCTCTTTTTCTAGCTTGTGATGAATGCTTACAACTTAAAAATTCAACCTTTCTTTATTTAAATATACAAAATAATATATAAATGTATATAATCTAGGATTATACATTTCTCTCTAAGGATGGTTTTAACTCCACGACATAAGATTTGATGAATAGTATTTTTAATTGGAAATACATTCTAATTTCCATGATAGTTTACTCATTAATCATCAGTTGTTTACAAGTGTATTTATTAATCTCCAAGCATGTAGGAATTGAAGTTAGTGGACGTAGTGTTCTTTAGATGTGCGTATGGAACATATACCAAAACTTACCACCCGACAAATATGCACGTGGAAGCTTTATCCAAATTGACGATATGCCAGACTATATCATCAATCTCAGTACATTTCAAAAAAATTGAAATTATACAAAAGATGTTGTGAAATTAAGCTTCAAAAAAAGATAATACCACCCTTGAGGGGATTCCAGCATTGCACCATTTAATATCATAAATCTGAGTAATTCTAAGATGTTAATTATGGTATGAAAAATCTTCAGTGTTGGTTTTCTGTCCCTCTTCTACTTCATGACCCAACTCCCAAACTCACATTGTCTGGGTTCTAGTCATGTTGAACCTTTTCTCAGCTCCCTAGAATATTAAATGCAGGGCTAATTTGCCAGTTTCTGCCATTTCTAAGAATTCCACCAAGAATTTAATCCGCCTTCATTAGTCTGACATAATACTAATGCTACTGCCTCTATGAAGAAGTCCATGACAGTTCCCTCCCCACAAATATATATACTATCACTTATTGCATCCCATGGGTCTCTGCGTACCTATATTGCAGCCCTATGTCACCACCTTGAATTCACTTCACTGCATGTTGTCTCCCCTACTCACCTGCGAACTCTAGGACATCAGAGAAAAGACGTATGTACTCATTGAAGGAAGCTGTACCCTAAGCACGTTGCATACCATGTAAATACTTACCCCTTAAATCAAACACAACCTTTCTGAGCTCCTGCTCTGTGCCAAGAACAGCACCAGACTCTGGAAAACTAAGGATTTGTTCAATGTTATCTAAAAGTAGATTTAAAGAAGATGATAAGTAAGTTCTTATGATACCATGTGTTAGAGTCTATGAAAGAGATTTAAGTTAGGTTCCTGTGGAGTGGTCAAAAAGGGTTTCCTTGAGAGGATAATGCCTGCAATGATGCTAAAATGAGTCAAGCAAGCTAGTTCAATGTAGAGAGAGAGTGTATTTTTTTGGGTGGAAATGATAAAAAAGTTGGCTTTTTTGGCTATAAAAGTTAAATTACTAAATGGAGGAAGGAAACATTGGGACCCTGCAGTCCTCATCCAGAGCTTTTCCGTTTCTTTGGGAGAACGGTGCATACAAAAGAGCGGTGTAGAGCCAGCCCTGATGGCCTAGTGATGAAATTTCAGTGGTCACATCTTTGGTGGCTCCGGTTGGTTTCCTGGTCATGGAACCACACCATCTCTCTGTGAATTGCCTTGCTTTGGTGATGGCTTACATAGAAGAACTAGAATGATTTACAACTAGGATATACAACTATGTACTACGGTTTTGGGGACAATAATAAAAGACGAAGATTGGCAACAGATGTTAGCTAAGGACAAATGTTTCCCTTCAAAAAAAAATAGAAGTGGAGAATGTCGCTGCAAGGCATATCCTCACCTATCTCATTGGAAATCTCATTCTCTGGGCAAGGAATGCAATCAAAACAACAGGCAGCCTTGCTCTCCTGAGGGCTCTTCCTAAATCCCTGACTGCAACTCTCACTGCATACAGAGTGTGGAGTCTGGAGAAAATCAGATAACACTTGGTAACAACTGTGACTTTTACCTAATTTTCCAGTAACTAGAGAGTTTTAGAGTATTGGGCCTTAACAAACTGGAGATTGAAACATCTAAATCCAATTCATTGGTTGGATGCCATGCTGATTGTATTATATAAAAGACTGGTACGCCTCAGACGTATTGTGGGTTTGTTTCCAGAGCACCGCAACAAATCAAATATTGCAATAAAGTGAATCACACCAATTTTTTGATTTCCTAGTGCAGAAAGAAGCTATGTTTACACTATACTGTAGTGTACAAAGTGGGCAAAAACATTATCTCTAAAAAACATGTACATAACTTAATTTTTTAAAATTATTCCTAAGAATTACTAACCACATTCTGAACATTCAGCAACTTGCAATCTTTTTGCTTGTGAAGGTCTTACTTCGATCGTGGATTATTTGTAAAAGAAAAAATTACTTCAGTTGGAAGTGAATTGTTAAATTCCCATATGTGGCCTTTTATGAAGCTCTGAGGTGGCACAAAACCCCAACAAGTTATTGGTTATTCATGTGTGATGTAAGTAATTGTGATTGGGATCAACCCATCTCAGTAATTCCTTTGGCACACTCAATCACCTCCTCAGATAAAGACACTTCTTGACCACGTGGAGTATGTTGGGAATATTCTCCTACTTTCACCATAAGTCTAAGACCTTCTGAAAGTTCCAAAAGTTGAGAAAGGTGTACTCTTAATCTGATTTTCCTCCTTCAGCCAAATTCGCTGAGTCACCAGCAGGATTGTTAAATTCTATGTTCCTCAGAAAGGGGTGCAGCTAGAAGTGACACATCATCCTGCAGTGAAGTACGCCCAGTTGTTAAAGAGAAAAACCCTGAATTGGTGACAGCCTTACATTGTCTGTAATCCTTGCTTCATAATGTAACTTTATTACAAGTATCCAATGAAGTAAAGCAAATGAAATCGTATGTAGAACTACAATATCATAATGTTTCTAAAATATTAGGTAGTTTCAAAAGAAAATGCCTAAGACAAAAATATCAAGATGACCAGTGGTGATAGGATTCAGACAAATCTCAAGTACAAAGTCCAATCTAGCAACCCTCATGCACTCTCTGAATTTTCCCAGACCATCAACCTGCAAAATGATGTTAACAATACCTAAAGTGGTTGCAGAATTAAATGAGATCATTTATGTAAAGTATTCACCATGATGTTCAGCACCAGATACTCATGTAAAGGACAAGTTCTCTTCTTCTTGTCATTGAGGAGCTGCATGGGAGAAGGCTGGATAATCCCTATTGAAACATTAGGCAAGCAGGATGTTAGGATCCTTTGTAACACAAAACATTGATTTTGACTCATAGCTCACTTCTTCGTTGCCACTAGAACCTTCTTGTTGATGACTTACTACCCAGGACTAGATTTACCTCCTAGAGAGTGAAAGAAATACAGAAACTCCTCTGCTTTTCATGGAGAAAGAATCCTAACTTCTTGGTTTGAACACCTGTGGAAACCCATAAGAAAGTCACTTTTACAAGGGTACATGTTGTTAAGTGGAAGAGACTTTACCTGCCAGTGATAAAACACCAGATCCTCCCCACTTCCCATTGGCTGAATTTCTGCACGTTGAAGAAGCATCTCATGAAGGCTCCAGGCCACAGCATACACAGCATTGTACACATTGTAACTCCATTCAGTCATGGTTGGGTCAAAAATCTGCCAAGGCAACCATCCCAAGGAGGCATTGGGTGAACAATTCTCCAGTGTTTTACAGTCAGGCTCAGAAACGGTGCAAGGAATAAAGGGGTACCACAACCTAGTGAGATTAATGTCTTCTGGATATTTGGTAGGTTTAACTGTCTGGATAAAATTTTCAAAGCCAGAGACCTCACTAAGGTGGTGTCAAAAAATGAGAGTCCCATGGAATGAGTCAAGGATGAAATCTCTCTCACTGTGGATAAAATACCACTGAGATGTCGTGACCCAGACTTTCGATATCACTAAATACTCCCAAGTAGAAAAGCTCAAGCTTACGAGAGAGTCGGAATCACCGTAAATGATAACCACACTCCCTTCTGTTTCCTCTACTTGTAAATCATATAGCCAGGTCCTTGAGGAATATGATCTTTCAGTGACAGGTATCATTTCCACAAAGGCTGCACAGATTCCATTCTTGTCCATCTCTCCTCTCAAGTCTGAGAGAAACTCAACATCTTTCTTGTCTTCTGAGATGACCAGCCCCACCCAGGTCCGACTGAAATGAAGCAGCAAAGAGACCATGCCAATGGCTAGAGATGTGTCCCTGGGGGCCATTTGATAGAGAGATGGAAGCTACTCTTCATCATTCAGGATAAGATCACAAGGACCATATGTAAGCTAAAAGGAAAAGACAATTGGAAGCAATATGATGATGAGGATTGGCAAAAATCACACTCTCAGTCCTGAAGGCTGTTCAACAACACTTGGAGGTGGTAGAAGGGGACAATAGCTCATTTCATTTTCTAATTATTTTCCACTCCCTGAAAGCTTTCTAGAAAATAAGATCAGTAGACTTCCAGGAAACTGCTTTATCTCTTTCCCCCTCAGCCTTCTCTCTACTCCAAAGAAAGGAAATGTCATACCCCACCAAGATCCTGTACACGTGCCCTTTGAGATCATATCCTTTGAGAGATGCACAAATCCAGTCTTCTCCTCTCCTCCTATTTAGGCACCTGAGAATGGCACCAAAGGAGACATGGTTTCATCTCTCTCCATCCCACCCAGTCTTACCTGTGGAAATTTGTACAGATCCAGCAGTGTTCCAATCTGGGCAGAAATTGCCCATGTGGTTCCTGTAAGGACCGCTAGAGACTTGCTCTCTCTCCTGCAGCTGTTATTAGGAATGTCCTTGCCCAACCCCGAGAGTCAAATCAGGGAACTCTCCAATGGCCTCCGTTCACTGGTCAGGGCATTATAGAGATCAAATCCCAGAGACATGTTGGGCAAAATATGAGGGTTCCCATTGATTTCCTCAATGGCAAAAACCAAGGCCAGAACATACTGGTAGATCTTGTACTGAAACCTGCATAGAAGGATAGAGATCCTTAGGGAAAGTACTCAAAATGATTTCCTTCAAATGCAATACAATAACTTCATTCAAATGAATTTGCTATTGACTCGAACGTCTGTGCCAACAGATGGCTCTCCCGAAGCCTTATAATTTATAACTAAGGAAAATAACATGACTCCAGCTGTGGAAGGTTCTTAGTGAATTCGACACTCATGAAGGTAACTGGTTAAGTACACAAAAGAAAGTACAATGAATGGAAAAACAGATCACATTCAGATTAGATTTGTAAATGGCTCTTTGGTTCAGGAGGCAAAATGCTTGTTTATATGAGCACCCCATTAATTCCTTCCTAGAAGAGCAACAATATTAGCATGAGATTGGGGATAGCCCTGGGGAGGAAGAATAATCGCAACCGACATGTGCGTTACAAGCATAGACGCATGACATGTGCAGGTTGAGAATGGTGCAACAGAAAGCTGTCAGTCAAATTGCCTAAGCCTCTACCCCCTCAAAACTGCTCATCTGCCACCATCAAAAACAAGGAAACTAAGGTGAACTTCAGAGATCCAATGAACGAGGAATCATCAACAGGCAGGAACAATTGAAAGAATCAAGAAGAACTGAAAGGACTAGAAACACTTTGGAATCAAAGAGAGACAGCACTGTAAAGTTTAAAAAGCTTCTCATCCATTTCTTTTTTTTTTATTGATGTTTTAATGGTTTCTAACATTGTGAAATTTTGGGTTGTACATTTTTGTTTGTCCATCACCATATATATGACTCCCTTCACCCCTTGTGCCGACCCGCCACCCCCCTCCCCCCATTCCCACTGCCCCTGGTAAGCACAGTCCAGTTTTCTCTGTCCATGTGTTGGTTTATATTCCACATATGAGTGAGATCATACAGTGTTTTTCTTTCTCTTTCTGGCTTATTTCACTTAACATAATACGCTCCAGGCCCATCCATGTTGTTGCAAATGGGACAATTTTGTCTTTTTTTATGGCTGAGTAGTATTCCATTGTATATATATACCACATTTTCTTAATCCAATCGTCAGTCGAGGGACACTTAGGTTGCTTCGACTTCTTGGCTATGATGAATAATGCTGCAATGAACATAGGGGTGCATAAGCCTCTTTGGATTGTTGATTTCAGGTGCGTTGGATAGATTCCCAGTAGTGGGATGGCTGGGTCATAGGACATCTCAATTTTTAATTCTTTGAGGAATCTCCATACTGTTTTCCATAGAGGCTGCACCCATTTGCATTCCCACCAGCTGTGTATGAGGGTTCCTGTTTCTCCACATCCTCTCCAACATTTGTTGTTTCTTGTCTTGGTGATTATAGCCATTCTAACGGGCGTAAGGTGGTATCTTAGTGTTGTTTTGATTTGCATTTCCCTGATGATTAATGATGTTGAGCATCTTTTCATGTGCTTATTGGCCATCTGCATATCTTCCTTGGAGAAGTGTCTCTTCATTTCCTCTGCCCATTTTTTGATCGAGTTGTTTGTTTTTTTGCTGTTCAGTTGTGTGAGTTCTTTATATATTATGGAGATCAACCCCTTGTCAGATGTATGTTTTGCAAATATTCTCTCCCAGCTGGTTGGTTGTCTGTTCATCTTGATTCTGGTTTCATTTGTCTTATAAAAGCTCTTTAATCTGATAAAATCCCACTTGTTTATTTTTTCTTTAGTTTCCCTAGTCTGGGTAGGCATGTCATCCGAAAAGTTTCCTTTGAAACCAATGTCAAATAGTGTGTTGCCTATATTTTCTTCTATGAGTTTTATAGTTTCAGGTCTCACCTTCAGGTCTTTGATCCATTTTGAGTTAATTTTTGTGAATGGCGATAGCACATGGTCCACTTTCATTCTTTTGCATGTGGCTGTCCAGTTTTCCCAACACCATTTATTGAAGAGACTTTCCTTTCTCCATTGTATGTTCTTAGCACCTTTGTCGAAAATTAGCTGTCCGTATATGTGTGGTTTTATTTCTGGGCTTTCAATTCTGTTCCATTGATCTGTGTGTCTGTTTTTGTACCAGTACCATGCTGTTTTGATTACTATTGCTTTGCAGTATGTTTTGAAGTCAGGAATTGCGATGCCTCCTGCTTTGTTCTTTTTCTTTAAGATTTCTTAGCTATTCGGGTTCTTTTTTTGCCCCATATAAATTTTAGTATTCTTTTTTCTATTTCTGTGAAGAATGTCATTGGGATTCTGATTGGGATTGCATTGAATCTGTAGATTGCTTTAGGTAATATAGACATTTTAACTATGTTTATTCTTCCAATCCACGTGTATGGGATATCTTTCCATTTCTTTATGTCATCATGGTTTTCTTTCAATAACGTCTTGTAGTTCTCATTGTATAGGTCCTTCACCTCCTTGGTAAGATTTATTCCTAGGTATTTTATTCTTTTTGATGCAATTGTAAATGGTATTATCTTTTTGAGCTCTCTTTCTGTTAGTTCATTATTAGCATATAAAAATGCAACTGATTTTTGTAGATTGATTTTGTACCCTGCAACTTTGCTGTAGTTGTTGATTGTTTCTAATAGTTTTCCAACAGATGCTTTAGGGTTTTCTATATATACAATCATGTCATCTGCAAATAGTGAGAGTTTCACTTCCTGGTTACCTATTTGGATTCCTTTTATTCCTTTGTCTTGCCTAATTGCTCTGGCCAAAACCTCCAGTACTATGTTGAACAGGAGTGGTGAGAGTGGGCAGCCCTGCCTCGTTCCTGTTCTCAGAGGAATGGCTTTCAGTCTTTCCCCGTTGAGTATGATGTTGGCTGTGGTTTTGTCATATATGGCCTTTATTATGTTGAGGTACTTTCCTTCTATTCCCACTTTATTGAGAGTTTTTATCATAAATGGATGTTGTATCTTGTCAAATGCCTTCTCTGCGTCTATTGAGATGATCATGTGGTTTTTATTCTTTGTTTTGTTCATGTGATGTATCACGTTGATTGATTTGCGGATGTTGAACCATCCCTGCGTCCCTAGTATAAATCCCAATTGATCATGGTGTATGATCTTTTTAATGTATTGTTGTAATCAGTTTGCCAATATTTTGTTGAGGATTTTTGCATCAATGTTCATCAGCGATATTGGCCTGTAATTTTCTTTCTTTGTACTGTCTTTGTCTGGTTTTGGTACCATTTCTTATTTAAAAAAATATTAAATTAAAATTAATCCTTAACATCTTTAACAGCACCTATTCTTGATAGCCCATATTATATTCATATTTTCTACAGACTTTCTACACAAATAACTCCAAGCCAAAGAAAATTCTTTGCATTTCTATTGCCTGGGATCTGTAACACCATCAAGAATAAAATAGAGCAGTCACTTGTACTTATTTCAAGTGTTCCATTATTTGAGGATTGATTGGTACCTAGTTCATGCTCACTGCTTTTTAATGCTCCCCTTGTCCTTGTGAAGAATAGGTTTTCTTCACTTGTTGGGTATAGGGTTCGATATGTATCCACTAAATCAAACTTGCTAATTGCTTTTTCAAATACTCTATTAATAGATATGTGTTATTCTTTGTCTCAGAGGAATGTTGAAATTCTTCACTATGAAGATATATTATTTCTACCTCTCATCTTCTTCTGCCTCCTTCTCCTATACTTCCTCCTCCTCCTCCTCCTTTTGTTTCTTCTTGTCTTCTCCTTCTTCTCCTTCTCCTCCTCTTCCTTCTCCTCCTTCCTTTCCTAGTTGAGGCTATATTATCTTCACATGACACATGACATCGTGTGTAGTATAACAACGACTATATCTTCATGATCAGTTGAACTCATATACCATTGGGAATTAACCACTTAGTTCCTAAAGATGGTTTTTTCCTCATCTGTTTTATCTCATGTTATTATAGCTACCCTGGGTTGATTTTTGATTGGTATTTTACTAGCATATGTTTATATTTTCTATTCTATTTTGAGTTTCTAGTTTTCCATGTGTTTTAGTTTTCACAAGTCTTGTAAACAAGATACAGTTACGTTTGTCATTGTCCCATCAAATTTAACAATCTGTATTTAACTAGAGTATTTATTCCATTTACATTTGTTGTGACCATTGATATCCTTGTTTTGCCCCCATTATCTATGTTTTCCTTCTATTTTTTCCACAAGATTTATTATGTTATTTCCCTTTAAAAGTTATTGATTTATACTTGTTTTCCGTATTCTATTGTATCTCCTCTATTTGGGTCAGAGTTATATTCTCTGCTTCTATTTTACCACCAGCCCACGTTGACTGAAGTGGATATAATTTCTCATCTCCTGAGAAATTTATAGACCCTTTAACTTTCAGTTTTACCCTCATGACTCACTTGTTTTTGTTGTACAGTATTATATTTCTCCTTTTTCTTTACTCTCTCTCATCATCTCCATAACTACCTTATCTTTCATGTTTTCTACTTCCTTGTCTTTCTATGCTGCATTCTGTTTCCTTCAGAATTCAAATTTAGTTTTGTATTCTCTCTTCTGTTGTAGAACCTATCTGTGGAGTTTTGAAACTCAACAGTTAAAGTCATTTTCATCACTTAAAGTTCTATAAGGCCCTTTGGGAAATATGTCAGATAATTTCTAGAGTCTCCTGTTTGATTTTGTTATTACCATTTTTCTGGTTCCATTTTTTATAAACAGTTTATACACAGTTATTTTATATCTTGAAGTTGGTAAATCTCATATTTGAGGTTTTACTGTTTAAATCTATTGTTTTATTTTTAATTTTCTTATGTGTTGATGACACTTATCGACAATGACATGTATTCCTTATTTGTTTGGTGAACTTTGATTATGAGCTCATTTTTGTATGATTTTAATGTGTACAGAATGTAAGGCTTTAGTTTAGATCCTTTCCTCCAGAAAAGAATGTCACTGGTTTTGGCTCACAGTCATGTGCGTTGACACCAAGCTAAGTGACATTTTTGTGTGACTCACAACTAATCTGTGACTCCCGGATTCTTTCCCTCAAGTCATTTGTGACACAAAGACAAATCCTTTCATTATAGGATCGTACTGACCTTTGACCACTGGGTGAATCCAAATTTGTCTAGCGCTTACAGTTTCCTTCTTCTGTCCTTTGAGATTTGGCTTACTTCATGTGAACTCAAGAATGCAATAAAATTATATTTTATGGAAGATATTGTTATGTGGAGGGAAAATACTTCAAGGTATCTAGTCCTCTATACTCATAGTATTTCATTCTTTAGGATACTCCTTTGGATTTCTTTCTTTTAATAGAAATTCTTTCTTTAAGTTGAAAAGAAAATAAATGTTACAATCAAATGTGTGATCTTGGGGGCATAGAAATAATTTTCATGCTATTCAACAAAATAAGTTTATAATATAGAACATTTTACAGACCAGTAATGTATGTATGGATTAGATACATTTGACTGAAAACCTCTATTTAGAACATATTTAATCAAATTTTAGGAGAAGAATCATTGAGAGACACACTCCAGGATCATTCTGTTTCTGTGAGATGCACACATACTATACATATACCTGATAGTCATGTGACAAGCCATGATATGGCGAAATGTAGTTCAACTTAGTTCAGATGTGATATGATCAATTAAACTTGAAGAAGGGAGAATGTCCAGAATGTCCAGAAGCCCCATGTGTTTCCAATATTAGAGCGTTAAATGCTGAGAACAAGGAAGAATGGTGAAGGTGTTGTAAAAATACATTGCAATCTCTAAAGAGCAGAGAGAAGCATCCAGATTAAACTTATTGCAGATTGTGTGAGTTTTCTGAAAATAAAACACCCCTTTCTGAGGAAAAATGCAGAACTTTTGCTTGTCAGTTGAGGCCTCCAATTGCTGAGGTGGAGTTAGGAATACAAGAAGTTTATTGTGGCATAACACCTGTGAAGAATCAAAGGATAGGGGAGGGACAGCCCTACACTAAGACACGGAATTTACTGTCCGTGAAATGAAAAAAAATAAGGAATATTAGGCAGGGGAGTTTCCAATCACAATATGGAGATGCCAGTCCTTCAGCCCCACCCGAAACCTACTGAATCAGAATATCTGGGGTGGGGTCCAGCACTCTTCTGTGTTTTAACAAGCCCTGCAGATCATTCAGATCCTTAATCAAGCTTGAGGATGACGGGTTTCAAAAAAAAGCACCACATCAAAGAAGTGAACACTGAAAAAGTAAAACAATTGTCTAAGTACTTTGTGTTAATGTGATTTATAAAAAATGCAAAATACAAACAACTTTAAAGAATGTGCATAAAATTTAAAACCATCTTGAACCAAGTGCTTAATCTATACCTAGAAACATTGGATTTGGAGAAAAAGAAAAGAAGTAAAATACTAATTAATTTTTCATCTAACATTGAGGAGTCAGTGAGGCAAAACTTCAGATTCTGGGTTCTTCTTATTTCTGAAATTAAAAATATTGTAAAATAGGGGCCATCCTGGTGGTGTAGTGGTTAAGTTTGTACACTCTGCTTTGGTGGCCTAAGGTTCATGAGTTCGGATCCCTGGTGCAGACCTATGCACCGCTCATCAAGCCATGCTGTGGCGGTGTCACATATAAAGTAGAGGAAGATGGGCATGGATGTTAGCCCAAGGCCAATTTTCCTCAGAGAAAAAAAAATCTAAAATAGAATGTGAGAATGATCTATATATCCAACACAGTGGAGAAAAGTTTAATAAGGAAATTACTTTAAATGGAGCAAAACTAGGAAAAAACAAAAAAAGCAAAGTACAAAAAAATAGAACCACAGAGATAATGCTACGTATACCAGTTATACTATACTGAAGTTACTTAAATCACTTTTTCAATATTGAATGTTACTCTACATTCCATGAAGACATAGGAAACTAACACTGAACGTAGATGCTGAAAGAAAGGCGATTGTCAGTAATAGCCCATACACGTGCTCACAAAAGTAAAGCCACAACTAATATGAAACTTTTATATATGAATGTGTATAATGGTACACATATCTGAAGGCAAAAGTTTTAGGGACTAAAAGGTGGTTAGCAGTCAAAAAGTATATGTTCAATCATATATTAAAAAAAGGATTTTAAAAATATGAAGTAAAGTGAACCTAACTACAACCATAGTAAGTGTATTCAACTAACTTCTCAGTCTTTGTCCAAAAAAAAAGTCAATATAGGAATCGTATATATTATTAATCTTGATTTATCATTAATTATTTTTGGAGCATACACACACACATACTCCTGCATATAAATCTCAAAATTCCTACTCCAAAGCAAAGAAATAATATTATTATAAAATTAGGTCCTATCTTCGTCCAGCAAGCAATTTCTACATAGTAATCAACTCCTGAAGCCACCAGAAGAGAGATACATGGCCAACCACAGAAATTCTGACTCAATAGCTCATCAGAGGAACAGGCAGATTTGAAATCCAATTCCTTAACCACCTTGCACGCAAAAATGCTCATTAACAGCCAACATATCTTAAACAAATCAGACAATTTATAAGCCAATAATCACTCTCATGAATAACTCTTTGGTGAAACAGGAAATCAAACCATTGATTAGCAAGGAGACCTGGAGAGAGAGGAGAGAGAAAGGAAGAAGAGAAGAAAACTGTCTGTTCTGAAAGAAAATATCTGTGCAATAAATATCTTGAATAGTAAATAAAAATGATAGCGAGTGAATTAAACTCTCAACTCAAAAAAAGGAGAACGGAGAAAGAAAACAAAAAAAATAATTTAGAAAGAGAGATAGAAGCAGAAATAAAAGTATAAAACTAGTATAAAATAAGTCCAGATGAAAAGTAATCAGTCACTCTGATTCTTTGGGAAGCTCAATAAAATAGGTATCATACAGACAAGTCTTATAAAGAAAAACTATTAGGGGAAGACAAACATCAACAACATTAGGTGAGAAAATCGGACCAGGAGCGAAGTCAGAGAGAATGTTGTGCATCTGCACATGGAGATGCCTTTTAGGATCTCATTGATAAAGCTGCTTTTTAAATGAAACTGGAATTACTCAAACTGGCTCAAATAGAAAATAGAAAATTTTACAAATGTTCTTTATGGTTTCAAGAGTGTTTTTAAGAAAGAGAATTCCAAATATATGGTGGATTAGATGTATTTACAGATGAATAGTTTCTAAAACTTAAGAATAGATATTTACTCTACCAGGAAACTCTTCCAGAATATAGAATAAGAAGGTATATCTCTATTAATTATGAAATTAACATGAGCCTGTTACCAGGACCAAAATGAAAATGTGAACAAAGAATCAGCTTAAACAAACTATTAGAAAATTAGATAATCTTTTACTATCCTTACATTTAATGTCCTCACCGTTCTGCCAGGAAAAAAACCACAATATGCTCACGAAGTGTATAAAGCATTTGATAAAATTCAGGATCCACTTCTCTAAAACACATTCTTTTTGGAGGGCACTTCCTTAACATGCTTTTGTTAAAATAACTAGCAAACACCACAAAAAAGCGCTCTCGAGCCCTTGCTTAAAACAAAGACAATAAATCACAACTAAAGATGTGTGAGGGGCAGGCACACAGGATCACCCCCACCCAAGGGCTCCTCTGTACAGGCTGGGATTCTCCCCCCAAAAGGGCAGAAGTTAGAACACTATGCAGCGGCAGCTGAGGCATGAGGAAGGGCAGAGTTCGTGGAGTATGTTGGTGGAGAGTGCTGTCTCACTAAGCTTCTAGCCCTGAAAATTGGACACTAAAAGGAAGAAAACTGTAAAATATTAAACACTGTTCTCTGCTTTGAAGGAAGCAACAAGTCAGCGGGAAGAGATAGAGATAATAATGGACAATTCTTGGAAGGTGGGGATGCCGGGGAAAGACAGGACAGGTGATGCACAGCGCCTTGGTCTATCCATCCAAAGATCCCATAGGCATCATTCATCATAACAATAAAGCAGAATATAAATAAAGAGGCACTTACCACTGCAAAGTGACATCCTTGCTAAGCTTCTTGATCCCTCTGTGTAAGAAATACGTATACAAGGGGAAAAACCCACCAATAACCACATTTCCATCCTTTTATGCACTGGGTTCAATTCACAAAAAGCAGTCAGGATAAGCCAAATGACAAAGAGAGGAAACTGCAGGAACAGGAAGAAGAAAATCAAAAGGAACATCTTATAAGCCTCTGCAAATCCCTGCTTCTGTGTGAGGTGTGACGCAGCAGAAGCAGAGGTGGAACATGCAGCCTAAGAAGATATCGACACATGTCACATATAGTAACACATACACACACACACACACACACACACGTGTATATGTGGTTTTTGTGGACTGGAAAAGCAATTCTAATGCTCTCTGGCTCCTTTCAGCAGTCTCTTCCTCTCCCCTGGTGAGATCCAGACCCTTCTCTGTCCAGGGGCTCTGCATCTGAGGTCCTGTGTCCAGGTGAAAAACACCAGTTGGAAAACATGTTTGAGGAACATCCTCTCCAGCCTTAGGCACTATGATTTCATCCAGGTCCATGGATAGCAAGGCTCCAGGGACCACCTCTTCTTGGCCAGATGGGGTTCCAAATCTTTTTCAACAAGCCATCCACATGAATGCCATTTGTGATGCTGCAAAATAATTGCATCAGAGGATGTGATATCAAGTGTAAGGTGAAAGGTTCAGAAAGTATCCATGTCAGTCAAGCCTTAGCCAAGAACGTTCCAGCATCTCTCCCTCCAAAGTCCAAGATAGGGAGGGACAGCTTCATACACCCAGGGCCCAGGGCAGCCACTGAACATTCCATGTGTGACCCGTGCAGGACTGCACACCAATCATGAGTGCAGAAACACCATAAGGACGTGAGTCCCTGCCTGGGGAAGCAATAGTCAAGCTGAATTCAGAAAATTCCAAAGCCATAGCTCAAGATCAATGCAGAAATAAAGCTACATTTTTTATTCTTAAAAATCTTCCTCCTTTCCTCTTCCTCAGTTCTTTTAACCTTGTTAATCCCAGGAATCAATATGGTGTGGTGATTCACTTCCACACCTTCAAGATTAGTTTCCTCCACTATTTATGCTGTTGTGAGAACATGGGACTATGTGGGAAATTCCTTTATTTTTTCATCCTAAAGTGGCAGATACATGCTAGAAAACACCTATGTTCCCATCACCCCAAACATCAATGACAAGGGCCACATCTATACATCTATCTGGCCCTGGAGCACAGTGCACTTTTATGGCAGGAAAATGATTATTCTGTAGGATACTGTAACGGTGGGCACAGGATACATTTCCCAAAACCCACAGAATGTACAAGACAAAGAGTGAACTCTAACGTAAACTATAGTTCTTGGTTAATAATAATGTATCAATCTTGGTTCCTGAATTATAGCTAATATAATACGCTAATGCAGGATGTTAATAATAATGGAAACCGTGCGTGTGTGCAGGGAGGAAGAGTATACGGAGACTCTATACTCTCATCTCAGTTTTTCCATAAATCTAAAACAGCTCCAAAAACATAATATTTATTAATTATTTTGTTAGCCAATCTGGTAACCACTGGCCATATGTCATTATTGAGCATTTAAAATATGGTTAGTCTAAATTTAGCTATGTTATGAGTGTAAAATATGCATGGATTTAAAAAAAATTGTATGACAAAAGTGAATATAGATCATCTAAATAATAATATTTATACTGATTATACATTGAGACCATAATACTTCTTGACCTACTGGGTCAAGTAAAATATATTCTTAAGATAAAAATATTAAAGTATACACGACTACTGAGTTGGGAATTGCAAAATGCATCCAATGCACACAGACATGAGACTCTGGCAGAGGCAAGGGCTTCTAGGTTTTGCAACCACCACATCAAATTATGACTTACCACACTGAAACCCACCTCTTCTGACTTGAGACAAGGCTAGTGTTATGGGTTGATTTGGTCCTCCCAGGCCTCAAAAATCCCCTCCACTCAGCCCTTACATCAAACCCACCACTCCAGTTTCCTGCCAACTGCTGGCACACACACATTCTACATTAAGATGCTACCACTTGCCACAAAATTCATCCTGGTGGGAGCCATGTTCCACTTCCCACATGCAAGCCTGTGTTCACCTTCTGTTGCTGGTTTCAGTCCACTTCCGGTGCACGTCTTGGTTCACTTCTGGTGCAGCCACAAGTGCTCCATTGACGGCATGACTCTGAACCACCAGGAAGTCCAGCATCTAGTGCATCGAAAAGATGCTAGGACAACTGCTAACTTTTTGAGATCCATTGTCTCCATACCTATCCCCCTAGTCTGAAGTCAAGCACACTCCTACCCTTAACCTCATGATGACAAGTCAAGGGACTTTGTGGAGCCCCTCCAGGTTGGGCAACAGCTGGACCTGGGACTTCTGGGTCGCCGGAATGACCCAAAGCTGGATCCCTTGTAGGGTGGAGGAAGTGAGAATTTGGGGTCAGTGTTTCAATGTCTTTGAACAAGTCTAGCCTAATGCTATGTATCCCGATCTAATACATAGTGGTTTTTTTTCTTCTTTGTATGTGTAGATGTATTAGTTCTAGTTGTATCATGTTGTCATATCCTTCGTTGGCGCAGCCACGTTAAGTTTCCCTCTAGATATTTACGTACAAAGACATATTGCAACTATGTACCCTCTCTTTGCATTCTTGCAGACAAAATTCCCCTATGAACTATCTATTTACAAACCATAGTTAAGTGTTTCCATACATCCATTTCCTCAAACAAAAATAATATTGGGGCCTGGCCAAGTTGTGTAGTGGTCAAGTTCCCGTGTTCTGCTTCCGTGGCCCGGGGTTCACTAGTTCTGATTCCGGGCACATGCCTATGCAGCACAAGACACTTAATACACCACTCCTCAAGCCATTCTTGAGGAGTGGTGCATCCCACAGAGAAAAATTAGAGAATAATTGGCTCAGATGTTAGCTCAGGGGCGTTCTTCTTCCCTAAGTGGTAATGTTGATGGAGAAGTAGATAACTGAAAATTCACTCTGTTCTTTGTCAGGTGCATCTGGGTAAAGGATACCTTGGAATCATAGGACATTAAAACTTAAAAACACTTTTCAAGCTCTTCATAATAAAGATGAAGAAAGTTTAAAGAGGTTAAACTATTTGACCAAGATTAATTCCTGGAAATAGAGTGAGATCCTCTAATTCTCAGTGGGTACATTGTCATAACATATCTAGCATTAAATAACCAAGAGAGGGAAGTCTGTTGACTTCCAGGTAGAAATGCTTCCCCTTCACTTTTTTGTTTTCTCTCTCTTAGACGACTGCTTTGCCCTGACAAAGAATTTATCTGGTGTTTATGCTACACTTCAGAAGAGGAAAATGCTCCTGGCAAACTTTATTGTGATTCAGTGTGGCACCAGAGAGCCCAGTCATTTAAAAATGAGAATAGAAAGAATAAGGTAAATAATATTAAAGAAGAAGAGAAAAATCTATTATTTTAGTGGGTAATAACTTATAAAATTTAGAATTTTAAATAAGTTGACTAATGTGAAAAGATACTAGATAACCACATAAAATATTTTTATATTAGCAAGAACTATTTTAAACCTATAAGTAATTATTCTGTCTTAGGATAAATAAAATATTTGAAATAATTGGATTTATGCAACATGATGCCATATGTAGTTATATAAGTTATGTAAGATAAATGAAGAAGATTATAAAGATATACCACAGGACATAAAAGCTCTGAAGAAATGGAGAGATATACTACAATTATGAAGGAAAATAATATCCATTTTCCAAGCATCATTCAGATTCACTGTATTTAAAATCAACTTTTAAAATGATACAGTAATTGTTTTATAGACAATAAGATATCCCTTTGCAAAATAAAACACTGGACCATCGACTAACATTATTCACAAGTAAACCACTCCAAATGGATTATAGGGCTAAAATTAAAAGTAGAAATACTCAGTGCATAACAGTGGTGGATGACATTACAGGAGAATATCTATGATCATAAAATTAGTAAAATTATTCTTAATATATATTCTTTTATTTTAATTTTTTGTTTATTGCAGTAACATTGGTTTATGACATTGTAAAAATTTCAGGTGTACATCATTGTACTTCTATTTCTGCATAGATTACATCATGCTCACCACCAAAATACTAATTACAACCCATCACCACGCAAATGTACTGAATTATCCCTTTCACCCTCCTCCTTCCTCCCTCCCCCCTTCCCCTTTGGTAACCACCAATCCAATCTCTGTCCCTATGTGTTTCTTTATTGTTGTTATTATCTACTACTTAATGAAGGAAATCATACAGTATTTAATCTTCTCCCTCTGACTTATTTCACTTTGCATTATACCCACAATGTCCATCCATGTTGTCACAAATGGCTGGATTTCATCGTTTCTTATGGCTGAGTAGTATTCCATTGTGTATATATACCACAGCTTCTTTATCCATTCCTCCCTTGATGGGCACTTAGGTTGCTTCCAAGTCTTGGCTATTGTGAATAACGCTGCAATGAACACAGGGGTGCATGTACCTTTACAAATTGGTGTTTTCAAGTTCTTTGGATAAATACCCAACAGTGGAATAGCTGGATCATATGGTAGTTCTATCCTTGATTTTTTGAGGAATCTCCATACTGTTTTCCATAGTGGCTGCACCAGTTTGCACTCCCACCAGCAGTGTATGAGAGTTCCCTTCTCTGCACATCCTCTCCAACACATGTTGTTTCCTGTCTTGTTAGTTACAGCCATTCTGACGGGCGTGAGGTGATATCTCATTGTAATTTTGATTTGCATTTCTCTGATAGTTAGTGATTTTGGACATCTTTTCATGTGTCTGATGGCCATCTGTATATCTTCTTTGGAGAAATGTCTGTTGAGGTATTTTGTCCATTTTTTAATTGGGTTCTTAGTTTTTTTGTTGTTGAGATGCATGAGTTCTTTATATATTTTGGAGATTAAGCCCTTGTCAGAAGTATGGTTTGCAAATATATTCTCCCAATTGTTAGGTTGTCTTTTCGTTTTGTTGATGGTTTCCTTTGCTGTGCAGAAGCTTTTTAGTTTGATGTAGTCCCATTTGTTTATTTTTTCTATTGTTTCTCTTGCCCGATCAGACGTTGTGTTTGAAAAGATGTTGCTAAGACCAATGTTGAAGAGCGTAGCGTACCGCCTATGTTTTCTTCTAGAAGTTTCACAGTTTCAGGTCTTACATTCAAGTTTTTAATCCATTTGGAGTTAATTTTTGTGTATGGCATAAGGTAAGGGTCTACTTTCATTTTTTTGCATATGGCTATCCAGTTTTCCCAACACCATTTGTTGAAGAGACTTTCTTTTCCCCATTGTATGTTCTTGGCTTCTTTGTCAAAGATTAGCTGTCCATAGATGTGTGGGTTTATTTCTGGGCTTTTGATTCTATTCCATTGATCTGTGTGTCTGTTTTTGTGCCAGCACCATGCTGTTTTGGTTACTATAGCTTTTTAGTATATTTTGAAATCAGGGAGTGTGATATCTCCAGCTTTGTTCTTTTTTCTCAGCATTCCTTTAGCTATTCGGGGTCTTTTGTTGTTCCGTATAAATTTTAGGATTCTTTGCTCTATTTCTGTCTAAAATGTTGTTGGAACTTTGATAAGGATTGCATTGAATCTATAGATGGCTTTAGGAAGTATGGACATCTTAACTATGTTAATTCTTCCAATCCAAGAGCACGGAATATCTTTCCATTTCTTTGTGTCTTCTTCAATTTCTTTCAGAAACGTTTTATAGTTTTCGGTGTACAGATCTTTCAACTATTTGGTTAAGTTTATTCCTAGGTATTTTATTCTTTTTGTTGCAATTGTAAATGGGATGGTATTCTTAATTTCTCTTTCTGCTACTTCGTTGTTAGTGTACAGAAATGCAACTGATTTTTGTATGTTGATTTTGTATCCTGCAACTTTACCATATTCGTTTATTACTTCTAAAAGTTTTCTGGTGGATTCTTTAGAGTTTTCTATATATAAAATCATGTCATCTGCAAATAGTGACAGTTTCACTTCATCCTTTCCAATTTGGATCCCTTTTATTTCTTTCTCTTGCCTGATTGCTCTGGCTAGGACTTCCAGTACTATGTTAAATAAGAGTGGTGAGAGTGGGCATCCTTGTCTGGTTCCTGTTCTTAGAGGGATGGCTTTCAGTTTTTCACCATTGAGGATGATATTAACTGTGGGTTTCTCATATATGGTCTTTATTATGTTGAGATACTTTCCTTCTATACCCATTTTATTCAGAGATTTTATCATAAATGGATGCTGTATCTTGTCAAATGCTTTCTCTGCATCTATTGAGATGATCATGTGATTTTTATTCTTCATTTTATTAATGTAGTGTATTACGTTGATTGATTTGCGAATGTTAAACCATCCCTGCATCCTTGGAATAAATCCCACTTGATCATGGTGGATAATCTTTTTAACATATTGTTGTATGCGATTTGCTAGTATTTTGTTGAGGATATTTGCATCGATGTTCATCAGTGATATTGGCCTGTAGTTTTCTTTTTTTGTGTTGTCCTTGTCTGGTTTTGGTATCAGGGTAATGTCAGCTTCGTAGAATGAGTTAGGGAGCTTCCCCTCCTCCTCAATTTTTTGGAAGAGTTTGAGAACGGTAAGTATTAAGTCTTCTTTCAATGTTTGGTAGAATTCCCCAGGGAAGCCGTCTGGTCTTGGACTTTTATTTTTGGGGAGGTTTTTGATTACTGTTTCGATCTCCTTACTGGTGATAGGTCCATTCAAATTCTCTACATCTTCTTGATCCAGTTTTGGAAGGTTGTATGATTCTAAAAATTTATCCATTTCTTCCAGATTGTCGAATTGGTTGGCATATAGCTTTTCATAGTATTCTCTTATAATCTTTTGTATTTCCGAGGTGTCTGTTGTAACCTGTCCTCTTTCATTTCTGATTTTACTTATTTGTGCATTCTCTCTTTTTTTCTTGTTGAGTCTAGCTAAAGATTTGTCAATTTTGTTGACCTTTTCAAAGAACCAGTTCTTGGTTTTATTAATTTTTTCTATTTTTTTTTTGGTCTCTATTTCATTTATTTCTGCTCTGATTTTTATTATTTCCCTTCTTCTACTGATTTTGGGCTTGGTTTGTTCTTCTTTTTCCATTTCCTTTAGGTGCATTGTTAGATTGTTTATTTGAGGTTTTTCTTGTTTGTTGAGATAGGCCTGTATCGCTATAAAATTCCCACTTAGAATCGCTTTTGCTGTATCCCATAAATTCTGGCATGTCTTATTTTCATTTTCATTTGTCTCCAGGTATTTTTTGATTTCTTCTTTGATTTCCTCTTTAACCCAGTCGTTGTTCAGTAGCATTTTGTTTAATCTCCATGTATTAGTAGCTTTTCTGATTTTCTTCCTATAGTTGATTTCTAGTTTCATACCGTTGTGGTCAGAAAAGATGCTTGGTATTATTTCAATCTTCTTAAATTTATGGAGACTTGTTTTGTGGCCTAATATGTGATCAATCCTGGAGAATGTTCCATGTGCATTTGAAAAGAACGTGTATTCTTCGGTTTTTGGATGGAATGCTCTGTATATATCTACTAGGTCCATCTACTCTAGTGTGTCGTTTAAGGCCAATGTTTCTTTATTGATCTTCTGTTTGGATGATCTATCCGTTGGTGTAAGTGGAGTGTTAAAGTCCCCTACTATTATTGTGTTACTGTCTATTTCTGTTTTTATGTCTGTTAATAATTGCTTTATATATTTAGATGCACCTACATTGGGTGCGTAGATATTTACAAGTGTTATATACTCTTGTTGGATTGTTCCCTTGATCATTATGTAAAGCCCTTCTTTGTCTCTTTTTACAGTTTTTGTTTTAAAGTCTATTTTGTCTGATATGAGTACTGCTACCCCAGCTTTCTTTTCATTGCCATTTGCGTGGAGTATCTTTTTCCATCCCTTCACTTTCAGTTTGTGAGTGTCTTTAGGTCTGAAGTGTGTCTCTTGTATGCAGCATATATATGGGTCTTGTTTTTTTAACCAGTCAGCCACCCTATGCCTTTTAATTGGAGCATTTAGTCCATTGACGTTTAAAGTAACTATTCATAAGTATGTACTTACTGCCATTTTTTTAACTTTTCATTTTCTCACTGTTTTAGTAGTCCTTCTCTGTTCCTTTCTTCTTCTATACAGAATTGATGGTCACTTTAGTTTGACCTCTGTCTGAAAGCTGTACTCTTAACTCCCCTCCTCCCTCCTTTTATGTTTCTGATATCAGATCTAACCTCTTTCTTGTGTATTTGTATCCATTATGTTCTAATGATGGAAATAGATAATTTTTCCTGTTTGTGGTCTTCTCTTTTCCCCTTAAATCAGTCCCTTTATCATTTCTTGTAGCACTGGTTTCTTGGTGACAAACTCCTTTAATTGTTGCTTATCTGGGATAATTTTGATCTCTCCTTCCATTTTGAATGATAACCTTGCTGGGTAGAGTATTCTTGGCTGTAAGTTTTTTCCTTTTAGCACTTTAAATATCGTGCCATTGTCTTCTAGCCTGTAAAGTTTCTGCTGAGAAGTCAGCTGATAGCCTTATGGGGTTTCCATTGTATGTAACTTGACATTCTCTTGCGGCTTTTAGGATTCTCTCTTTATCTTTAATTCTGGACATTTTGATTATGATGTGTCTTGGTGTGGGCCTCTTTGGGTTTATTTTGTTTGGGGCTCTATGTGCTTCCTGTACCTGGATGTCTGTTTCCTTCCTTAGGTTAGGGAAGTTTTCATCTATTATTTTTTGAAATAGATTCTCTGACCCCTTGTCTCACTCTTCTGCTTCCGCGACACCTATAACACGGATGTTAGTGCGCTTGATGTTGTCCCAGAGGTCCCTTAGACTGTCCTCACTCTTTTTAATTCTTTTCTCTTTTACCTGTTCAGCTTGGGTAATTTCTTCTTGTCTTTCGTCCAGCTCACAGATCCGTTCTTCTGTATCCTCTACTCTGCTTTTGAGTCCCTCTAATAAATTTTTCATTTCCAGTATTGTATTCTTCATTTCTGATTGGTTCTTTTTTATATCTTCCCTTTCTTTGTTGACATTCTCACTGAGTTCATCTATTCTTCTCCCCACATCAGTGAGCATCCTTAACACTCTTAATTTGAACTCTCTGTCGGGTAGGTTGCTCATTTCTGTTTCACTTATTTCCTTTTCTGGGGTTTTGTCCTGTTCCCTTACTTGGAATGTATTCTTTTGCCTCCTCATTTTGCCTCTTTCCCTGTGCTTGTGTCTACGTATTAGGTAGGTCAGCTACGTCTCCTACTCTTGGATAGGTGACCCTATGTAAGTGATGACTTAGAAGTCTTCCAGTGTGCTTCCCTCAGTTCTCAATGTTCCAGGGGTGAC
The DNA here is from genome assembly GCF_020826845.1 of Diceros bicornis minor. Lineage (NCBI taxonomy): Eukaryota > Metazoa > Chordata > Mammalia > Perissodactyla > Rhinocerotidae > Diceros > Diceros bicornis. Next base: position 28,259 of record NW_026691351.1, read on the forward strand.
CCCTATGTGGGCTACGTGTTTCCTTCTGTTGTGGCCTGTTTGCTCTCCCTGTAGGCGCCCAGGGCGGCCGAGTTATGCTCCTGGCCAGCTGTTGTAATGCTTAGCTGCTTGTAGTTGTTGTGGGCCCTTCAGGTTCTTTATCAGGTGTGGGGAGCCCCAGCACAGTTGGCTGCAAGTTCTAATACCACATTTGTGTTGCAGTATTTCTTTTAAGTGAGTAGGCACCCAGCATGGCAGGTTGTTAGGCTCAGGTCCTTACAATTGCTGTAAGCCTCTAGACTATTAGGTCTCTTGTCAGCTCTCTGAGGTTGCAGCTGGGTGGGGCTGACCTCAGGCACAGGAGCACCCAATCATTTCAGGCTTTGGAAGGGGGGGCAAACCTCCTATGTGGGTCTTTGAGAAGCACAATTCTTCTGCAGCTGATAAGCCCTGCTGACCACAGGTCCACACACACAGTCAACACAGTCCTGCCCCGTGTGAGCGCCTCAACCTCCCCAAACAGACCCAGTCTCTCCACGGCGGGAGCCCCGCACACTCTGCCACCACCCCACACTCTCCACCCGCTCCTTATGCACACCCTGCCCCACTCAAGTCGGCTCAGATGCCAGGCTGCAGAGAATCCAGTCACCTATCTATGCAGGCCCACAAGTTGCCTGAGGGCTTGTTGTTTGGTGGGGCCAGTCTCTAGGGTGGGCTGCCTGCCCTGGCTGAGCTGGATTAAATTGGTGCTCTAGCGGGTGGGGCAGACCTGGGCTAGCAGGCCTCAGGGAGAACTCTAATGGCTTCTGTGTCAGCACACCCACACCAGGCCACAACAATGGCTGCCGCCAATGTCCCAGTCCCTGGAGAGGTCTCACCCCTCACCAAGATGCACTCAGGGCCTATTAGGTGAGTTTCTTTTCACCACAGCACTGTGCACCTTTTTTTCTGGTGATTTTAGGATGCTTTCTGAAATGGGTGAGTTTGCACATGGGTCCTTTAAGAACCAGTTTTAGTTTCTTTGTGAACTGGGTTTTCTGTGGGTACTCCCCAGTGTTTTAGTAGCAGGCAAAGTCAGATATTATGCCACTCATCTCCATTGTGCTGGGTCCACAAAATGCCCACAGCGGGGGCACTCCCCGGCTCACGGCCCCGCGCCTCCAGGGAGACTCTGTACTTGTGAGCTGCTACCGGCAGCTGTGAAGCTGGCGGCTTGTGAAGGCAGTGTTTTTCCTCTTCAGAAGGGAGTCTCTGCCTCTTCTACCTCAGTTAGGATTGTCCGTTGTTGCAGGAGTTCCTCTTATGCAGTTTTCAGTTCTGTCTCAGGGGTAATTTTTCCACGAGTAGTTGTAAATTGGCTGTGTACTCGGGAGGATGTGAGTTCCGAGTCTGCTTATGCCGCCATCTTGACTCTGCCTCTCCTTAATATATATTCTTAAAGATGTGTTGTTGTCATTTACCAGTGTCCAATTGACCAAAGCCAGTTAAAAGGCCAAGTCCACACAGATTCAAAGTGGGAGGTTTCTACCAAAACACACAGATGAAGGGAGTGAATTGATGTGTGGGCAGTTATGCAATCTACCACAGATAATTTTAGAGGAAAATTAATCTGAGGTAATATTCATATTTGTGTATTTGTGCATTTGAATGCCGAGGATCATTGTACAAAGCCAAAAGAAAGTAAAGCAATAAATTAATTGGAGATGTAAGGTAAATTTACTTTGTACTATTTTTGTGTGTGTGTGTGTGTGAGGAAGATCAACCCTGAGCTAACATCCATGCTAATCCTCCTCTGTTTGCTGAGGAAGACTGGCTCTGAGCTAACATCTATTGCCAATCCTCCTCCTTTTTTTTTCCCAAAGCCCCAGTAGATAGCTGTATGTCATAGTTGCACATGCTTCTGGTTGCTGTATGTGGGACATGACCTCAGCATGGCCTGACAAGCGGTGCGTCAGTGCACGCCCGGGATTCAAACCCAGGCTGCCAGTAGCGGAGCACGCACACTTAACCACTAAGCCACAGGGCCGGCCCTTTACTTGGTACTTAAAGTCTGCTTGCAAAAATTTGGTAGTTTATTTTTCAGGTGTATGCAAATTCTGGTGAAAAAATATATATATTGATTATTTTCACTTGAACAAGTTGTAGTCCTTAACCCTATTGATGGGTTTCTCTCTGGCCTTAGGAAGTTAATGTAGCACTAGGGGGCAAGGATGCAGCCTAATAGCCCCACAATTGAGGCCAAGATGGAGAGGCTCTCCACGGCCACCATGACCTTGCCCTTGGTGCAGTGGCAGGCAGGGAGGAAAGTGTCCCAGACACTGCAGAACATCAGCATGCTGAACGTCAGGAACTTGGCTTCATTAATGTTGTCAGGCAGGTTCCAGGCCAGGAAAGCCACAGTGAAGCTGCCCAGGGCCAAGGATCACAGGTATTCCAGGACACAGTACAAGGCAGTGACTGAGCCCTTGTTGCACACGATGAGGATGTGGCCGTGTTCAGAGTGTGCAACTGTGTCAATGAAGAAGGAGTGGTTCCAGCCAGATCACACAGAGAGTCAGCTGGATAAAGGAGCAGATGGGAATGATGAAATTAGGTGCCCCTGACACCAACCACTGCCACATCCTTCTCCCTGGTTCAGTGACATTGAAGGCCAACACAACAAAAATAGTTGTGGCCAAAACAGTTGAAACAGCCACAGTAAAAACAACTTTAAATGTGATTTGTTGAATAATGTAGGTGGTTGTGTTGGGTCAGCCGATGAAGAGTAAGGAGCAGAGAAAGCAGAGGGTGAGGGAGATAAGCAGGATGTAGCTGAGAGTCCAACTCTTGGCCTTGATTACAGGAGTGTCTTGGTGCTTCACAAAGACCCCAAGGACCACTGCTGTGACAACAGAGAAACAAGGAGCTGTGCAAGCCAGAGTCTTCCCTAAAGAATCTTCAAATGCCAGAAATGTCACAAGTTTCAGCAGGCTGCGATTTCTCTCATTGTTTGCATACTGGCTTCCTGGACGCCCTATACATTGATCTCTATTTGAAAAGGAAAGGAAAGTCTTGGTGTTTCAGTCAGCCACTCTTCCACATTCCCATTACAAAAAACAAAAGTCTCATTGGCATTATAGGGCCCATTGCCCACACCTTATTTGGTTGTGAGACACAAAGTTGCAGAGACTTACGTTAAAAATATTCACATTACACAGTTCCGTTCTATGCCAGAATGCTTTTAGCTTCAAGTAGGTGATAATCCACCTCCAGAAGTTCCAAGTTTGGGTCTTGTGTTAGTTGGATGTTTCCATAAACTTAAGGGTTTAAGGGCGAATATTTTAGGTGGTGGGGATTTTGCAACACACCAGTGAGGTACTGGGAAAGTGAGACAGGGAAAGGAAGGCAGGGCATCAGGGACATCAAGTGCTTTACGACTGTGCTCACCTAGAGCTCAATCGCTCTGGGGAGCACTGTGAGGCAAGAGGAACACATGGGAACAAGTCATCTCAGCTGAGGATGAGGCAGCTGCAACACATACGCAGGCATGAACATCAGCCATCATTCAAGGGCTACGCCCTGGCCTATGAATTTGTATTTGGCAAACTTTTACTGTAAAGTGACAGAGAACAAATATTTCAGGCTTTGTGGGCCATAGGGTCTCTGCCACAACTACTCATCTCTGACCTCAGGGCATGAAGCAGCCATTCTTATTGTTGAAAGTGGGCATTCTTTTCTCGTCCCTATTTCTACAAATAATATTAGAACAATGCAATTACCGTAATTACAGCTTTTCTTTTTGAATCACTTTTCTTTATAAATCTTGTTTCCCCATTTTTCTAACTCGATTATTGTTTGATAAAAAACGTAGTAAAATTCTTATCTTTCAAAGTAAATTCCTTTGATAAAGTGGTTTGAATTGCGGTAAAGCTAAAAATTATTTAGAAAAGGATACAGACTTTTGCAATATTCAGACATTCCATTTGGGAAATTTAATGGTGCTAAATGTATTCATTTTCTTTTGCATTTCCCAAACACATTTTTAGCCAAAATTAAAACTATGCTTCGCATAACATACAGCAACAACCTACAAGTACACTTCCTCCATTGTACCTAGCTATTAGAACCCCAATTTTGAGTGACCTAAGCCAATTGTGGCAGATCTAAGCTAATTTTTGCCAGAGTGTGCTCCACCTCACTTGTCAGCTATGTGCCATGGGCCTAAATCAATGACAATCTGATTGTATGGTCTCTTTCTTGTACTAAATAAAACCTGCATCTAATAGGATGCTATAGCTCACTCTTCCTCTTTCTTTCCCCTGTGGATGATGAGCAGTGGCAGACACGTGTAAAAATAAAATCCAACACTCTAAGCATATTGAAGCAAAAGTTATATGGAGCCTGAGTCTTTGTTATCAAAAGGTTGATAGAAAAAAAAATTTGCATCTGTCTATTTCTGAAATTCTTGTAACATAAATAACAAATGTCATGATTTAAGGCCACTATGAGGTTCTCTATCACTTTGAGCTGAACAAATTCTAACTAATGTATTTTGTGCATTACGTTTATGTGTTTTTGAGAGTGAGAAATGGGACTTTAATACTGCATTATCAAACACTTTACTATTGATATGTGGGAAAATCATTACTATTGATACATTAATTTCATCTTTTATTTATTTAGTTAATTATTTATTCATTTATTTATTTATCTTTTGATTGAGGAAGATTAGCCTTGAGCTAACATCTGTGCCAGTCTTCCTCTATTTTGTATGTGAGTGGCCACCACAGCATGTTTGATATGCAGTGTAGGTCTATACCTGTCATTTGAACCCATGAACCCAGGCCACCAAAGTGGTGCATGCTGAATTTTAACCACTACACCACAGGGCCTGCCTGATACATTATTTTGGATCCCACTAATTGATTAGATATTTTTGCATTCTAATTTAAAATATTTTTTGCATTATGTAAGTAAACGTTGAAGCAGAGTCCACTGGTGGCTTATTCATGACCCATCTATCCCCTTTCTACCAGCAGCTCAGTTGTGCTTTGACATTCAACTTCTTGCATGAGGCCGTGTGATTGAGGGGAGGCTGACAGCTCTAAATCAATTATAATTGGCCCCACTTGGAGGATGTGTTTTTGAGTTACTCTTACAAAGTCAGGGGGAGTAGATGCCCACTCTTTTTCATCTTTCTGTTCGCTTACTATGGTATAATACTTTAAACAGCTCAGCCTTTGAGACCACTAGGAGCCCAGCCTGAAGAGAAAGCTGGGAACCCAAGATGATAGAACAAAATATGAGAGTATCATCTGTGCTTGATTATAGTTTTGAGCTGCTGAATTCTCTAATCCTGGAGTCATTCTATCTCTGGCCATTTTTTTTAATTGTTTCACAATTTTTTATTTTTGAAAAGTGATATTTATGACAATATTCATTAAGTAAATAACAAATGGAATAAAACATATTTCCCTCTCCATCTTTATAATGCAACACTGTGCTTTTATTTTTTTCTGGCACAAAGAATCATCATAGTAAATTACTCTGGTCTTTTTTATGGGCTATAATAAAAATTTTTTAAAACACACATTTAGTTTGTTTTCTTTTTAATTTATAGCCAGATGCATTCTAACAACAAACATAATTTGTAAACATGCTCTCTCCTTCAGCCCTTATTTATTTCTGTAATATGTTATTTCATGCATTATTTTACTGGACAGAATATTTAACAATGTCAAGAGATAACTTTGGCAATTAGTACGTATGAATTCCTTGCTGTTTTGTTTGTTAAGACTGGAATATTGTACATTAAATATGATGGGTTTTTTTTTTCATTATTTACCTAGTCCATCATCATCCACGATCAGTCTTTTATCATCTCATTCCAGCCATACTAGTCTTATTCCATATGTCTGAATACACCACATAAAAACATTTTAAAAACACTTTATTGATGTATGGCTGACATACAAAAATCTGTACATACTTAATGTGTACAACTTAATGTGTTTGGAGATAATATACACCCGTGAATCCATCATTACAATCAAGCCATTAAACCTATTCATCACCTCCAAATGCTTCCTCCTGTCCTCTTTATTTTTTTATTTTAACCTCCTTTTTGAAAATACTTTTTTTCTTTTGAGGTAGGAACACTTAACATAAATCTACCCTGCTAATAAATTCTTAAGTCTACAATACAATATTGTTAACTATAGACCCATTTTGGACCGTAGGTTGCAAAAACTTATTCATCCTGCATAACTTTTGTTGTCCAAACTTCTATTGCCAAGAATCCCTCTTCATCTTGAACTGACAAATCCCCACATGTTTTCAAAAACTCAACTCAAACATCAGCTTTCCATGAAGAATTATCTGATTCATCCAAGTAAGACTATCTACTCTTGTTGACTCTGCTAACTTCTAACTACCTTTATTATGGCACTTTTCAAATTGCCCTGCTATTCTTTTTTCACATGTACCTCACTATGATTTCTTGGAAAGCAGGGCCTTTATCTTATCAAGTTTGCATTCTCGGTTCATTGTTTATATCTTCTAACAGAGCAATAATAATATAATATATCCATTCATTTATTGAATCTTTAGTTCCGGTTTTTGCACACCTACTATTTGTAAGACACAGTGCTCGTCACCTTGGGTGTAAAGATATGAATAGGAAGAATGTCCTAAAGACACTCACACTTACTTCCATCTTAATACCATATGTGTTATTCTGTGATCAAGATTAGTATATGTTGCTACGGAATCTCTAAGTGTTTGCCAAACACAACATGTAGTTTAAGAGCTGTATTCCCTTGAGAAGAGCTGCTTCAGCAGAACCTAACAATGTGAGTATCAAGAAACCAGATCAAGGTAACTCCCAAAATGGAAATGATGTATTGATTACCTAAATGAATCTATTGAACGAGTGAATGAAATAATAGAAAATAAAGAAGAAATGAGATGCTGTTGGTTAATCCCAGACCCATTACATTTTATTTGGAGACAAAGAAGACCTGAGAGAAAGTGATTGTGTAATTTTGCCAGTTCATACCTGTCTGATTACATTTTTCTCTCTCTCGGCACAATACACAGTCAAAGCAGCAGGTAGCTCTATTCCTGAGGGATTTTCCTGAATCCTGGCTGACAGAACATCCTACACCCATAGGGGTGAGTTTGAAAGAAGAGAATTATTGATAATAATGAACAATACTATATAATTGGATAATATTTTATTATTTTATAATATTGAATAATTGATAATATTATTTAAATTATCTCAAAAACTCTCTTAAAGATCACCTCTAAGATATGACATGATTGATGCACCCAGGGAAAGCAAAATAAAATCAAGGTCAATCTGCAGAAAACAATTCCCAACATGAAGATACATAATGATTTAAAACATTTTCCATCTCAATGACTAGGACGCTAGTTTGTTTTAAGCAAATGGGGCATCTGATCATGAATCATATTTGTTATTGCCAAATGTGATTCTGAATATGGTATTTCTGGATTACTTTTTTGAACTATAAGCAGATTTTACGTTAATAATAAATAATATTTAAATTCATACAATACGTTAACATGAGAATTGTTTGATTAGTACAAATTGCAATTACTGAATTTATTTAGTAATATATTAAATGTCAGGTAGATTATACACCAAAGACACAGGGACAGGCTTGAATGATATAATATAGCATCTTGAGGGATGACTTACAGGACTGAGTTTTAAAGAGAAATCTGATGAAAAGGAAGAATGTAGTTCCTGGAAGAGCAAAACGAATCTTTTTTTCTGATGGTGAATTTTTCTACAAGAATGTATAGAGGTGGGATGAAGAGATGGAAATATAAGGAATATTAATAAAATATTTAAATATTAAAAAAACCTCAAAGTCAATTCCTTTGATTCTAGTTAAAGAGAATAAAATCTGTTTTCTGGAATAAAACCAAATGGCCAAAGACAATTTGAATTGTATCTACAAGTCATCAAAAGTCTAGATCGTCAGCATCTGTTATGTCTTCAAGGCACAACGCATGGACAGCAATGAATTTGCAAGGAATGAGATTGACACTTTTTCAGCTTAAATGGGAATTTAAATCATCAATTTTTTATCAGCTCCTCCTACTAAATTGGTAGCCTCACTGTCCTGCTGTAGCATAGAAAGCATTTCAAAATTTGGGAATTTCTCCTTAATTAAATGGGTACTTTCAATATCTCTTGGACAGTAAGAAAAATTATATCAATTAATTGGGATTTTGCTATGAGTTAAATAATTTCATCATTATTTTCATATACGGTCTCTATCTTGTGATGTAGATGAAGAATTAATCCAAGATTGTGTTTTCTGCAACCTTTTTGAATCCGACGGCCCAGTCGATCAGCTCCTCATGTATGATGAAATCTTGACCACGTGGATCCTGGGGAACAAACTCCCTTACTTTCACCTGAAGTCCAAGACCTTTAAGAAAATGACATAGTTCAGAATTTCATGCTATGACACAGAGTTTCTTTTCTCATCCAGTGTCACATGAGCTCCAGTGCTGTTTTTAAATTGGGTGTTTTTTAGGAATAGGTGGAGCTGAAAGGGGGGCATAGTTGTGAAATGAAATGAGCATGGAAAGTGAGGACAGAAAACTCAGATGCGAACTGGTGGGGATACTCAGTTGCCCAGCAATTAGATTTATTCCCCTCTATATTTGTCATCTTCTGAATAAGTTCAATTTGGGAATGTTTACTATTCTGCATGCTTAAGGAAGAAGGCATTCTTGTCTGCCCTCAGAGAGCACATGGTGATTTGTTTAAACCATTCCTGAAGATTCCATGTCCAGGGAGTGCTGTAGAGCTAAACCTGAGCACCTTGAGCAATGAGGTTTGCTTTAGGGGTGCTAGGGAGTTTCCTTGAACTCAAGAAGAGACAAAGAAAGAAATATTGCTCCTTACTGACGTTGAACAAAATAATTTATTAAATGAGAGAGAAGATATAAAAGCTACTAGTAAAGAATATTCATACATTAATTGATATAATTTATGTATAAATGTATAACTAATATTTATATACTACATATATATATATAAAGTTCTATATTCATAAATAAATGTATAGTCACAATAAAATGTGTGTATTTAGATCTGACATCACATTCACTTCCATGTACGTAAGAGCAAGTATTTCAAGACACATTATGCATAGGTTTTGGATTTATAAAAGTCTAGGTTCATCTAAGTAGAATTGAAAAGTTCTTGGGGAAATTAAAATATATTTCAAGGTATTGGGGTTCTCATCTGTAAAAAGGGGATCAATCTCCTTGCTTCCAAAAGTCATTTTAAATTTCAATGAGGAAATACTTATTTAGCTATCAGTAGCATTTCTAGAAAAATGCAGGAAGTTCAAATAAATTGTCCTATCCCCAGTGGCATTTAAGATATCATGGGATAGGGCCAGAAGTAGATTTTACAAATCCCTGAATTTTTAAATTCCCTGGGATGAATTGTCATCAAGTTTTATCTTACAAACTTACCTCTCACAGAGAAAGTTTTTAATTGATTATTTCTAGTTAAAAGAGTTGACAGTGTTGCTAATTAGCCCTCACAATTATGAGAGATTTACTTGCAACCTGTAAAGAAAGAACAGAAATTCATTATGCTCAAGTCACTGCTGATCTGTCACAATGTCACAATCACAATTCTATATCCAAATAAAATAACTCTCGGCTCCTAAAAAAACAATAATGGGATCACATTTAAGGGAGAAATTTTACCTGCTAAGGGAGAAACATGAGCTGGCCTGCATCCATTATGGACACCACTTCTGCTTTTATCAAAAACATTTCATGGAGGGCTCAGGCCGCCACATCCACAGCATGATAGGTGTAGTAGCTGGATCCAGACATGGTCGTGTCTATTTTGTCCTTTGGCAGAGAATCCAGGGAGGCATTGAGCGGACACTCCAAAATTTTCCACATTCAGGTTCTGCAAATGAGGAGTTAAAAATTTCAAGCCATAATTTGGTAAAGAAAAAGTCTTCTTGGTATTTAGAGGGGCTAACTGTCCATAGAGAGTTTTTAAATCCAGATATCTCAAAGTTCTGGTGTGCAAAGGAAAGACTCCCATGGTAAGTATCTAAAAAGTGGTGAAGTGGAATAAAAGTAGAATCCCATTGTGCATGTAGTGATCCATACCTTCTGAGTGGTTAAATAATAGTTTCCTGCAATGCTCACACTTATTAGTATACTTGTGTCAGCATACATGGTAAACGTATTGGCTAATGAGCCTATGATTCTGACAATGAAGGTCCAATCTTTTGAAGTGTACGTCCTCTTGGTCACAGGTATCTTAGTAACGGGCAGGCACCGTTCATAGTCACCTCTCTTCTAAGTACCCAGAGGAACTGCTCACTTTTTATATCAACTGACACTAAATTTCCCACCCAGATCCAGCCAAAATGTATCAACAGCGAGACCCTTCTGAAGACTAAAGATATGTCCTTGGAAGCCATCTGATAGAGAGGAAATCTAGTCCTTACCTTTCAGTACAGGATCAATATCTCCATAGGTTATCTGAATCAAAAGAGTAAAAAGGTTCTGTATTGAGTTCTCTGGAAACAACATAAGCAGAATTTCAGAAAATTCATATGATCAGGTAGCTAAACTTATATTCTTGGCCATAACACTGTGAATGTGAAGCAATATTATCTGATTGTAGAAGTGTTTGAGTGTAAGCTTGGCTTTGAAGCCAGACTGCCTGGATTCAAATCCTGACTCTAATATGACTAGCTTCACGATCTTGAGAAGGTTACATAACCTCTACCCATCTTAGTTTCTATATCTCTAAAAATTCCCATAATAATGGTACCTTTTCATTGCCTTTTATTAGGATTAATTTTGTGACTATTCGTAAAGCATTTGAAGAGTGTAAAATTTTTTATTGATTTTTTCATTATTAAAAAAAAATTTGTTTATTGCAGTAACATTGGTTTATAACATGGCGTAAATTTCAGGTGTGCATCATTATATTTCTATTTCTGCATAGATTACTTCATGTTCACCACCCAAATACTAATTACAACCCATCACCACACACTTATGCCGAATTATCCCTTTCGCCAGCCTCCTTTCCATCTTCCCCTCTGGTAACCACCAATCCAATCTCTGTCTCTATGTGTTTTTTTGTTGTTGTTATTATCTACTACTTAATGAGTGAGATCATACGGTGTTTGACCTTCTCCTTCTGACTTATTTCACTTTGCATAATACCCTCAATGTCCATCCATGTTGTCACAAATGACTGGATTTCATCATTTCTTATGGCTGAGTGGTATTCCATTGTGTATATATACCACATCTTCTTTATCCATTCATCCCTTGATGGGCACTTAGGTTGCTTCCAAGTCTTGGCTATTGTGAATAAAGCTGCAATGAACACAGTGGTGCATGTATCTTTACGCATTTGCATTTTCAACTTCTTTGGATAAATATCCAGCAGTGGAATAGCTGGATCATGTTGTAGTTCTATCCTTAATTTTTTGAGGAATCTCCATACTGTTTTCCATAGTGGCTGCACCAGTTTGCACTCCCACCAGCAGTGTATGACAGTTCCCTTCTCTCCACATCTTCTCCAACACTTGTTGTTTCCTGTCTTGTTAATTATAGCCATTCTGACGGGCGTGAGGTGATATCTCATTGTAGTTTTGATTCGCATTTCCCTGGTAGTTAATGATTTTGAACATCTTTTCATGTATCTGTTGGCCATCTGTATATCTTCTTTGGATAAATGTCTGTTCAGGACTTTTGCCCAACTAAAATGATTTTAAGTACATGTTTACATATAAAATGTTACTAACGAGAAGATAAATAACTAAGGTGTGGTTATTTCAGAATATTCAGCTTCCACTCTTTTGAGGGAATTTGGGCAACTACATTTCCAGAAGCTACTGTGGTCTGTTTTAGCCAATGATGCTAGCCTCAGGCTACTTCATCCCTTCTCAGCTTCACACACCAAAATAATGAATCCACCATATCAAGAACTATCTGTGGTAGGTATTTTCCTATTAGGCAGATATGCAAACGCACTTTCTTCTTTTCCACTTGAGAGGCCACAAAATTTCACCAAGGAGGAAAATTTCAGTCCCTCCAGATCCATCCCCCCAACATGCTCATACCTGTGGTATTTGTAGAGCTCCAGCAGTCTCCCAATCTGGGCAGAGAATGCTGGTGTGGTTCCTGCAGTGACAGCCACATCCTTGTTCTGTGCCTGGCAAGTGTAATTAGGGATCTTCTGGCCCCCACCCAATGACTACCTCATGGTGCTTTCCAAGGTGCTGACATCACTGTGAAAAGAATTGTAGACATGGAAACCCAGAAACAGCTTGGAGAGCAGCTGGGGGCTCCTGGTGATCTCCTTGAAGGCAAAAGCAAAGACCAAGACATAACGATAATTTTTGTAGTTCAGCCTGTACCAAAGCCATAGTATTAGAAATAATGATCAAGTCATGCACTATAGGAGTAACTCCTGTGGGAAAAAAAAAGAGGAAAAGCATGGCATTTTGACTCAAGCATCTTGTCCATTCCAGAGCAATTACTGTCTCTTCATGACTTTGGAATCCAAAGCACACGCACATGGTGTTCCCAAAACCTTGGAAGATCCAGCACTACCGCTCTGCACTCAAAAGATATAGACCAATGTCCTGAAATGAGTTACTTGGAAGGGTGCTTAAGGGAAAAGGACCAATTTACATATTTGTTTACAAGTCAAACACTACTTCATGCAGGCCAGCAACATGAGGTTGGTCATGGCCAAGTGCCGGTATAATGAGATGAAGCAAAAGTTCATGATCCATACAAAGAAACTAGCTAGGTCAGGGAAGTGCATAAGAAAAGCTTGGAGGAAGGGCAAGTCGAATATAGAATGGTGTCATCAAAACTCTTGCAATATATCTTTCTAAAACTGCCTGCCTCACAGACTTAGGAAATACATGCTAGCAGAAGCAGGGAAATGCAAAATCATAAATAAGGAGATAGTCTTAGGGAGAAAATAAAGAGGAAGAAGCAATTTATGACTCTATTTTTTTCTAAAAGAGTAAAAACAATTCAGAGTCCAAGGAGCAAAGCAAACTTGCACCTTTCATCTATTTCTTTACAGATTAGAAAACCATCATAGGCAGTGAGCTTTAGAGCTTATCTTTGGGTTGATGCCTCTCTTCAACGTCTAAGTTCAGTCCAACTTTAATTTTCAAACAATTTAATTGACAAGGTACAGCATGCAATTCCAGAAGATTGCAGAGTAAAACATAGGCTTTTGTTGATCTAATATTAAAATATTATTTTCATTGGTGAATACAGCTTTAAAAACCAAAATGTTGGGATGCTGTAATTCTGAGTCACACAGAAACACCCAGATTGGATTACAAATAGGACTTGTATTAATTTCCTATTGCTACTCTGAGAAACTACCACCGATTTAGAAGCCTAAAACAAGACAAATTTATTATCTTATACTTTGGGAGGTCAGAAATCTAAAATGAGTCTCACTGGTGAAAATCAAGGTGTCAGCAAGACTGAATTACTTCTGGAGGCTCTAGACAAGAGTCCATTTCTTTGCATTTTCTAGCTTCTAGAGGCTGCTCCCATTCCTAGGTAACAGCCTCATATCACTTCAATCTCTGTTTCCGTTGTCATAACTCCTTCTCTGACTCTGACTATCTTGACTTATTCTTTCACTTGTAAAGACCCTTGTGATTATATTGGACCCATCCAGATAATTCAGGATTATCTCCTCATCTGAAGATCCTTGACTTCATCACACTTGCAAAGTCTCCTTCGTATGTGAGGTAACATATTCCCAGATTTGAAGGATTAGGACTTGGTCACCTTTGGGGGCACATTCCACCTACCACAGGATCCAACTACATACTTTCCAATACTTGAAGCAAAACACAGAAGTGATTAAAGTATCTAGAAATGATATCCCATTTAAATATGAACAAAAAGATGGCATGGGTATCCTTGTTAATATCTGATAAAATCCGAGTTCAAAGCAAAAAGCATGTGAAATATCAAAGGTGGTGACCATATGTCATATGTGACATATGTGGTGACCATATGTGGTGAAAGGAAGAGAAGATCGAGTGCTAAAAGTCAATATACATACCCCCAAAGTGAAAAAGAGCTATTATTTATAGATCAGTGTGCATAAGTACATATATGAACAACCAGATTTGGAGATTTAACACAACCTCTGGTCAAATTAAAGATGAAGAAAATATGCAAAGTTATGGAAGACTTAAGCTTAACAGATATTTACATAAAAATGTCAATAACGGTGGTATTCTATGAACACCAAAGAATATACATACATTTAACCATGCACTGGGCCATCAAGTAAGCCTTTGAACATTGAAATTATACACTGTGCATTCTCTGACCACAGTATCATTAGCCTAGCAATTAATAAAAAGACATCTAGAAAATTTCATCATATATATATGTTAAACACTTGATCTTTGATAAGTACTAGGGAAATAATGTACACCATGACTATAGTTAACACTGCTGTATAGTACAAATAAAGTTGTTAAGAGATAAAACCTGAGTTCTCATCACTAGGAAAAAAATATATTTTCTTTTTTTTTTGCTTTTTCTTTTTATTATATCTATATGAGATGATAGATGCTAGCTAAACTTATTGTGGTCAACATTTTACGAAATATATAAGTCATACCATTATGCTGTACACCTCAAATTTATACAGTGATGAACTTCAATTATATCTCATTAAACTAGAAAACAACACATCTTTTTCAGGGAATACTCCAAATTATTTTAGACCATAAAGGATACTCAGTAAATTCATTTTGAAGAAAAATGAATAGCATCTCAATAAAAAGTTCCTTTTTGAATAATCTATATACTTTGATGAGACTTGCTCTTAGCACTAACTTCTAGCCAAGATATGGTGTGCGCAAGGATTCTCTCCCTTCCCACTTCGTGGGTCAGGAGCAGGATGGCATGAGGATCACAGCAGTGGGATCTTGGTTTTTTTTGCCTGCAACTTGCATCCTTTAGGCTTTCAGAAAATAGTCACTAATGGAGATTATTCTAAGGCAGGAGAAAATAAAAGATGCTTATTTCTGTCTTCTGTTTAGAAGGAAAATATTCCAGAAGGGAAAAAAAAAAGGAAACCATAAATAATTATTAAAGGAAAAAAAGGAGCTGATGATTCACAGTTTATGGGAGATTCTCAACACAGCTTTTATATTCAACTTTCATAACTGTCAGAGGGATTCACACACACACATGAACTTACAGGTAAAATGTGACATCTTTGCTTGGACGAAACACAAAGAAATTTCTGTTGCATTTCTGAATCCTGGGTCAATGTATAGAAGGGTGAAAACCCACTGACCACCAAGTCCCCTTTCTTGTAGACACTGGGCCTTATGTAATCAAAGCCATCATAATAACTCATCATGCACATGGAATGTGGAAATTTCCCAAGGAGGGGCAGAAGAAGCAGAAAGAACATCTCAGCTGACTCACCAGCTTGAGGCAAGGCCTCTAGTCAGTTGTGACTGGGGGAGCAGAGCTGGAAGGAGACCTACAGTGTAGTCTTCTGCAGGGAAATTTTACTGCTGTGCAGGGTACACGTGTCTAAAAGTGCTCTGCCATTCAAGACCATGGAAAGAAGATTAGTTATTGATCAGAACTATGGCATTTTCAGAAGCGATATATACTGGCTCAGATCTTCCCTCAATGTCACTGTGGATAAGAGTTGCTTCTGGTCTCCTCTTGCTGTCACTCCCCCAGTCCAGGCCTAACTGGTCACTGCTCTCAGTAAGGAGCTCTGGGGTACTCCCTGCCCTGGGGCTCTGCTCCTGGGACCCTGTGCCCTGGTAAAGACAAAGGTGAAAAATGTTTGGGCAACATCTTCCACTGCAGGTGCCAGAGATGTCATCACGGCTGGGGGTCAGCAAGGCTCTGGGAACAACCCCATACGGAGGTTAGATTTTTTCTTTCCCAGGCAAACATTCTGTTTCTTTTAATTGACTGAAAGTTCTTGCATCCAACAAAACACAGTATTACAAAGAGCTGGTCTTACAATCAGCATAAACAGCCCAGCATGATTCCTGTGATACCCAAGGAGGAGGTCATTGACCATGCCTTGGGTAACCCTCAAGGGTACTTTACAGCCTATATCGCCAACCTCACCCTTAGGACTTTTTGACCATTATCTGAAGAACTGGTCTCATGCACAGTTCAGGGAATAGATATCCATTATCCAGTTCTTACCAGTTTGGCATGGGATAAAGTCTAAGTTCACATATATTTACACCTAACCTATTCCTTAGACCTATGTCCTGTGTCAGGACTCCAGAACTTACTTACTACATGTTCCAGTATCTTCCCTTTAAAGTCTGTCTCCCCTAAACCCAAAGTCTCTCTCAACAGCTCTTTTGCCGTTTCTCTGCTAACATTCAAGGCAAACATTTGCAAGGGTTGTTAGTGTTCAAATAATCCTCTTCCTCAATTCCCATTCTTTTCAATTCACTTCAATCAGATTTGTCCAAGTATGTCACTCAATCTGCTTTTGTCAAGGACATCAGCAGCTTCTATGAGGTCCAAATCAGTGGTCATTTTTTACTCTCATTTTACTTCACCACGCACCATCATTTGACCCAGCTGACTGCTCTATCTTTAGGACACTACTTTCTAAGTGTTTTACTTTTTCTAAGTTCTCCATATTCTCCTACCTCGTGTGTATCTCTCTCCTGATCTCCTGTACTGTAACCTCTTTGTTTTATTCACCGTTAAATGCTTGATAATTGATAATAATGAGAAAACTGGCATGTCACTTGCCTGAGATCTCTGGTTAGAAAATGGTAGAGCCCAGATTTGAGCCCAGACAGTCGATACCCTTAACCACCAGCCTATTTGTTGAGTATATTCTATATGCCAAGCACTGCTGGAGACACTGGTGTCTGCAGCAATGAATAAAACTCAACTTCTTCTATTGAAGCACTTAAGTTCTAATAGGGGAAAGACATATTATAGAAAAATCAAGAAAATATGTTACTATAAGTGTTATGTAGAAAATGAAAGTATTTTAAGACAGTTAATAGGGATTGGGATCTTGCTATTTTACATGGAATAAGAAGGGAAAAAGTCTTAGTTAAGGGGCACTTGAACAGAGACCTTCACGAGTTGGGACAGTGAGTCATATGTATTTGTGTGGCTAAAGCAGTTTATTCATGCAAAGGTCCACAACATGGAGACCAGTGTGACTGGAGTACATCATGGTGGGGACAGGGAAGGAGTGGTAGAAGATGATGTGGTCAGAGACTTGATGGGTCCTGATCTTGTTGGGCTTTATGGTTCACTATTAGGTCTTTTCCTTATGCTATCAATGAGTTGGCATATCAGTAGGAATCTCAGCAGGAAACAGAGGACACACTGAGACTAGGATGATTCAAGAAGAGTTTTCATACAAGGGCTTCTCGGAGTTGTGGACAGGATGTAAGAAAACCACAAAAGGTGGTTGATACCCAGTAAGCTGGTAAGTGTAGGGCTCTATTAACACCCATGAGCCTGAAGGGGTAAGGAGAGTGAGCAATTATCCAATTCTAGAAACAAGAGAGGAGGGAATTGCATTCCAGGAGCTGAAAGGAGGTCAGAAGTAGCATCCAGCCCCAGGTTCTCCTGCAAGAAATATCCAGGACCAGATGTCACTCTCTTTCATCCTTCTGATTTCATGTCTAGGCTCTCCATTGACTAAACCCAGAAAAAAGCCTTAAGGCAAGAAAGCCCACTGACATAGTTCATCTTCACTAACCTTCCTGGGTGCATCAAGATAGAGAAGGCGGATCTACTGGGGCAATGGAAGATATTCTGAACTGTGCAGCCCTTTTTTGCTTGAGAATCTACTCTTGTCAATCACCTGGGTGAAAAGTTCATAGCCCTGCCCAGGAATCCCATCAGCTACTGCACTGTCCTAGGTGCAATCCAAGCATGGATACTCCCAGGTGTAGTATAAAATAGTTGCCATTGCAGGTGTTCTTCACGTGTGATGGGTTATGGGGTTCTTGGGAAGAATTTCAAACAATAATTAACCAACAGGTCTTAGTTCCCAGAGGTGGATACTTCTACCAGGAAACAAAGTCAGAGTCCCATTGAACTTTACTACTGCTTATGAGACCAACAGAAGGAAAGAAGTCACTATGGCCTCTGGCACAACTAATTCATCCAGAGGACATGGGGCTTCTGTTATAGAGTGAGGGCAAAGAAGACATTTGGCCTTCAGGTAATCCATTGGGATGTCTTTTGATATTCTTTCCCCAATAATTAAGTGTAGCAGCTGTATCCTGTGAAAGGAGTGGTCATCAGGTGTTCAGATGACTCAGGGATGAGGAACTGGATCCTCCCTCCTGATAAGCCACCCAGACCACCAGAGGTGCTTATCAAGGGTGAAGGGAAGCTAAATGGTACAGTAGGAGTAGTGGGATGGTAAGTATCAATTGGAGCACGAAGAAAAGGTGCAGTCAAGAGCTGTCTGTAATTTGTCCCACTGATCTTCCTCTTCTAAGTTTCCCCAGTCAACATGACCGACCAGAATCCTAGTGAACTGACTGTAAGAAGCAAATGCATCTGAGTGGCATAAGTGATGGACCACAATGGAGACAGTGATATATTTTCTAGATTCTTCTTTAAGGACTAAGTCGCTCGCTCTTGTAACTGCAGAAAGTCTTCTAAGGGCTCATCCGGCCAACCTCTCAGGGAATTTCCTTGGGCCAAAGGAAAGTGCCACACCTAAGATTGTGACCACTCCCAATGGCAGCCCACTTCCAATGACTGGTTCATGGGGGGAGGATACAAAGGCCCAATTCCTTTGCCTCATTTGAGAGACCCCTGAAGGGCCACCTGAGCTCCAGTGCTCCCATTGGGATCAACTGTGGTCTCCATTTTTAACTTATCACAGTTCAACCTCTTCTGCCTAATCTCAGTTCTCTTCTTTAGAGATGGTTACCTCAAGCAAGTAACAAACTATTTATGCCAAAGTTTCTTCATCTTTATAATGAGAACAATGAGAGTGCCTACTTCACAGATTTGTATTAAGGATTCAATCAGCTAATATATGTAAAACATTTATGAGACTCCCAGTATATAGGAAACATTATACTTCATCATTTATTGTGAATTAATTAAAATCCATTGCAGGATTATACTGAGCAAATCAGCCACATACAAAAAAGAGTAATATTGTATGATTCTATTTGTATGAGTTCCAAGAACTGTCAAAAAATAATCTGTGATAGGAAAAATAATCAGAACAGTGGTTGCATCTAACCTCAGATTGTGGAGAAGGGGTGAGGCAGGAATAAGGATTGACCAAGAACGGACATGGAGGAACTGTATGGGGTCAGGAGAACGTTCTATATCTTGAAAGGAGTATAGGTTACTTAGGTGTATACATTTGTCAAAATGCATTGGGTTCTACACCTAAGATCTATGCATTGTGCTATGTGTAACATATGCCTCAATTTAAATCAGATTCATTTTCCTAAGTGCAAGAACCCAGAGACAAAAAGCCATTTATTGTAGATTCCATTGTACACCATTTGGGGAAAGGCAAAACTGTACGGAAGGACAACAAATCAACGGTTTCCAGGGCAAAGAGTAAGAGAGGGGATGACTACAAAGGGACTGCACAAAGGAATTTTGGAGTGATGGAATTTTCCTATGAAGACAGTTCATGTGTGTGTCATGTTCGATCATGACTGTGTTGATGGATAGACAACTCTATGCATTAGCCAAGGCTCATAGAACTGTACACCCCAGAGTGGATATTACTGTAGGTTCAAAAAATTAATCCACCCGGTAGTGAATGGAACGTAAAATGGAGAACAAGCTATAACAAATGAATCTAAATGTATTGCAAATGAATAACATTGTCACAATGAAGGCTATGAAAATGAAAGCAAATTTACTTTGGAAAAATATGTTTTACCAGATCCTGTAAGCCTGGATCAAAAGAACTGATCAGAAATCCTGTACTCTAGTTCATGAAAAATGTTTCTCGGAAGGGTATGGGTTAGCAATTCTGAAACTAGTTTATGCGTATACCAGATCTGAACAACTAAGTAAATATATTGTAGATGATGAGAGCCAGTGTATCACAGTCAAAGAAAGATGTTATAAACAAGGAAAGAGAGAAGACTAGTTCTTGTTCCAATCCAACTGAGGCATTTGATTGGAATAAGAGCTACCATTATCAATTCACGCTTTTCACGGATGGATGGGTAGATAGATAGATAGATAGATAGATAGATAGATAGAGAGATACATTGATAGATAGATAATGTGTGTATGTAGAGGATAGGATAGCTTCATATTTTTCCAAAGCCTGTCAGGTCAGAATGCCTAGAAGAACGACACTCCTGTAATAATGAAAATACTTATCAACCACCCAGAAATTGGTTTCTAAGATACTATTCTAAAGAAAAAGGAAGGGACCAGGGCTCTCTGGAAGAATACTGGATTCCAGGGCTATGGTAGAGGAAATACAACCTGACCCTGAAATATCTCTGAAGGATATTTTAGTGAAAAATAAAGATTCACAAACAGAAGCCCCCAAAATCTGCCTAGAAATCGCCGCTCATGTCCTTGAATAACACCTCACTTGTGCATGTGCAGGGAAAGAATCTAGGAAACTTAGAAGAGAAAAGCCACTGAAAACTGAATGTTGTGCAGAAATGTCAGAAATCACACATGCCAAGAGTGGGAAGTTGGCTTTTGGACCCTTCTGAAGTGGAATGACCTTGATAAAATAAAAAAGCCCTGGCTTTCAATTATGACCCTAGAAGTGTCACAGCCTGAGAGTCAGTCCCACACACTAAGAGTAAGGATTACATCTTGGGAGTCAGTGCAAAACTGAAATATATATGTCCTTTTAGGGTCTAAAACCTAGCCTTCAGAGGCTCAGGGTGATCCATTCATACTAGAAACCTAATCGTTAGAGAAAGAAAACATGATTAGGACCTTCTACGAGGTATTGTTCATAAGATCCAGCACACAATAAAAGATTAATAGACATGCAGAGCAGCAGGAAAATGCTCTGAATTATGAATATATAAATCAGTAGAAGCAGACCCAGAGACAATCCAGATACCGGAGTTAACAGACAAAGACTTCAAAATAACTATGAATCAAAGCAAAGAAACATGGACAATTGTAGAAAATGAAAGACAAACTAGAAATCTTTAAAGCAACCAAAGGAAAAGGACACGTTTCTTTCATAAGAGCAATAGTAAGTCTGGAAACTTTTCAAAAGAAACTTTGGAAGCAGAAGACATGAATGACATCTGACAGCTAAATGGTTGAATGAGAGGGGGAAAAAAATTGCCCATTTAAAATTCTCTGACTTAAGAAAAATATTCTTAAAAAATGCAGACAAATTCAAGATATTTTCCAAAGGGCGTTTAAAAAAACCTAGCTAGAACAATTAAACAACAGCAGAACTGAACTTCAAGAAACTCAAAAGAGAATTTTCAGGCTGAAGGAAAAGAATTCCACACAAAGACACATAATGCTGGAATGATCATCAGCAGGAAACAAAATGTACGTAAATATAATGAAAATTGACGGAATAAAACAATCTTGTATACTTTTACAACTTTTATGTAAGTCTAAATATTTTCAAAATAAAATGCTTTTAAAAACACGTTGATCTGGAACCTGAAAACTAGAGATGATGGAAGCTCCTCCAAGGGAATCTTACTCCACCCCCCAAGACTAGAGATTATGGAGCCCCAGCAAATGGTGCTCACAATCTGCATCCAACAGCAGATGTGACAGAAGCCCTAGCGACACACCACCTGTTCCTTCCCAAACTAGAGGCAACCAGACCCCAGATAACAACTGTCATCTACAAACACAAATGCTGGGGTCTGAACATCAAGACCTCCATTCCCCCAAAACTAGAAAATATGGGACTCCAGCAAGCACTCCCTAGTCACTTCCAATTCTAGAAATGACAGCAGCCCCATAAGTCACACCCTTAGCTGCTCCTCAACACTAGAGAATGGGAAGCCCCAGCCCAGTGACCCACCTTGTCTATGCCAACAATGCAGACAAAGGCAGACCCAGAAAGTGAGACTTCTACTCTCCCGCAGCACCAGAAAAAAGGAGATCTATAAAGACCCCTCCAGAGCTCCCTGACTAAAGATAAGTGGAATCTCATGCAATTATCCCAATTTTCTCTCTGAATTAGAGACAATGGCCCTCCATCCAGTTACCCCTCCCTGTCACCCCAACACTTGAAAAGTGGGAGCCCCATACAAACAGTGGTCTTCCAGCCTCCAAGCACCAGAGACAACAGGAACCTCAGTCTCATGCCTCCCAGTTATCCCCAACATCATGAGGGCTCCATCAAATGATGGAAGCTTCAGCAATTGATCCCCCATATTCCTGCCAGATTAGAGATGTTGGAAACCCCAAAAAGCAACTTGCAACCCCCTATACACCAAGAAGAAAGGATCGCCAACAAATACCACACCATTTTCACCAACACAAACCCCAGCTTGTCTCTTGACTCCTCAGACTAGATATGAGTACCCCCAGCAAAGAGTAACGCAGTCTCCACACCCCCAGAAAAGCAGTCACCAGAGTCTCACTAGGCAACTGACCAGGTTTTCCAATGTAAGTGTCAAACAGATCCTCAGAAAATTACCTCTCGGGTTCCTGAAATGTTTGGTAGAATTTGATGGTAAACCTGTCTGGCCTGGTGCTTCTATAGGAAGGTTTTTAAATCGTTGTTTCTTTAATGGTGATGTGTCTTTTTTCATTCATTGTTCTGGGTATTTGTGGTCTTTTAGGCCTGGAAATGTGTAGTCTTGGCTTGTGGAATGTTTGGTAGATTATTTGATCATTTCTTCCCACCATTACCGTTGTTTTTGTTTGTCTTGAAACACCTAATTAGATATTTGACCTCCAGGTTGATATTCTAATTTTCTTTGCTCAACTGCTTCTCATTTATCTTTTTGGGTGATTCCTCAGCTTTCTTCCAGCTCTACTCTTTGCCTTTATGTTTTTTGGTGTCCCTGAGGTCAAGTTTAACCTCAGGAGTAACCTTTCACTCTGGTCTTCTTTCAAGGTGTCAGTGGGTTGTGACCTGGGCTTGTGGAGTGAGGCAGATCACTGGGCTCAAATGTGTCTTTTAAAGACTCACAGCTGTTTTGCGTTTTCAGTCTCTCCCGGTTCAGAGGATCAGGGGCCTCATTTCTGAGCTGATGAGAGTTCTGCAATAGGAATCAGCTTGTTTCTTGCTGGCTTTCTCCACTCTAGAACTTGGGCTTCAGCTTTCTATGTTCTGCCATATTAATTGCCACGTCTCTATCCACTTTCTGTTTTCTAAAATGGTTGATCTCTCCTATGCTGCTGTCTCTAATTCTCTGTCTTCATGATCTCTCTTTATTCCTTTAGTGGCCAGTGGAGGTGGGGAAGTTGATCTTGTTACGTCTACAGCAATACAAGAGGAAAATCGATATTCTGGAATTAGGGAAAGAAATTCCTCAAATCAACTATACAACATATGGTATTGGGAAAGGTATTTCATCTGTGATTTTGCTGTGAGATTTCAGCATGTGGATCATGGGGCCAGGTGGATTTGTTAATTTTTCTTCCCACACTCAGATCTGACCACATCAGGAGGTAATACCAGGTGTGTTTGGGCAGTGACACGTTGACACAACAGGGTTGGTTGTAGTAAATAGTGAAGTTCATACTCTTAGCAACCAACCAATCTTTACTAGTGCAAGGGCTATATGCAAGGTGCCATGCCAGTCTGTGAGGGAAGTTCAGACACACACGTGGCTGACATGGACAGGCAGCATTCAAGAAAGGACTTGCTCAATTGCCGGGCGTGTGATTAGCTGACGGTGTCCTGCTATCATCTTTTCAGGCTCTGCTTTGGCTTTCAAGCCCAGGTCACTCTTTCCTTGGGTTTTTCTTTTCTTGAGGTTGCCCACACGCAATGACTGAGCAAGGTGGCGGTACAAGGGCCTTGCATTTCTACCCAACATGGACTCCTCTAAAGGGCAGTTTTTGCTTTGCAGGTCCCCATAAGACTGGTGGAGACTTTGGTAGGTGTGTATAACGTTCTGCTGTTCCCCTGGCCCAATCCTGCGGCACGTTATTTTCACAAGAGTTAGGAGTGCAAAAGGTTTCTTTTGCTGTTTTTTTAATTTTTTGATTATTGCAGTAATTTTAGTTTATATCATTGTATAAATTTCAGGTGTACATCATTATACTTCTATTTCTGCATAGATTATATCATGTTCACCACCCAAATACTAATTACAACCCATCACCACACACATGTGCCGAATCATCCCTTTCACCCTCTTCCCTCCCCCTGCCCCCTCTGGTAATCACCAATCCAATCAATGTCTCTATGTGTTTGTTTGTTGTTGTTATTATCTATTACATAATGAGTGAGATCATACAGCATTTGACCTTCTCCTTCTGACTTATTTCACTTTGCATAATATCATCAATGTCCATCAATGTTGTCACAAATGTCTGGATTTCATTGTTTCTTATGGCTGAGTAATATTCCATTGTGTATATATACCACATCTTTATCTACTCTCCCCTTGATGGGCCCTTGGGTTGCCAAAAGGTTTCTTAAACCTTTTGCAATCCTAACTCCATCTCAGCATTTGCTTCCTGAAGAACACAATCTTCAACAACGGGAAACATATACTTCTACAAAGTTAGCTGGAGAGAGAAGGAATTCAGAAAAAAGAATGAAACAGTGTATATCATATAACAAGAATGATGTGAATTGTCAACTGGGAGACTGTAAAAGTTATTACTGAGCTCTTTAAGTCACAGGTATTATTAGAGCAGTCTTGTCAGTTTGCTTTACATAGAGTTCATATAATAAATTCTATTTTTTAAAATAAAAGAAATGGCTAGATCCTTATTAAATTATTATGGTACAGAAAAAGAAAACTCCCTCTCTTCCCATTATCAAAAGATAAGAGTCTATAGAAGCATCAGCAAGCAGCACTCAACACAAATGAGAGGAGCCCACAATGCAAGTCCCTCAAGTCCCTCCCAATAGGAGACGACGGCCCCTGTGGTGAGTCCTCCCTAATACCAAACACAAGGAACATTCTGAGCCACAGCTGGCAGCTACTCAGCTTCCTCTTGCTGTGTAGGTGTCTCTGTCCCCAACTGTAGTGGATAGATGGAGCCCCATCTAATATCCCCTGCCCTGGGGAATGTGAAGGACCCAGTCTCAGAATAAAGAACACAGAAGTTGTCCTGACAAACCACCAACAACCCACAAGCTCCCCTTCTACAGAAGGTGACAGGAGCCCAGGAAGCAAACTTTACCCCCACATTTCCTGCTCCAGCAAACCCCTCTTATCTGTTGCACATCCTGCTGACCTTCAGAATATCCTCTACTGCTAAAAGAATCACTAGGAGCCAAGGAAGGCTGGAGCTAGGGGAGAGACTGAGAAGGATAGAGAGGGAGAGGAGAAAGAGTAAAGGGAAAGATGAGACCTTCCACGTTGTCCGAAACACAGCAATGAACTCCAGAGGCCCCAAACAGCTTCAATCAAACCAGGTTCTCAGGGGTGAGCTGGAGCAGAAGAAAAGGAATTCTGAGCTGATGAGGAGAGTTGGCCTGGAGGAAAGGTGGGTGTGTAGGCTAGCAGCCAAGATAGCCACTAATGTTACTTTCCACCTGTGTTTATGCCCTGTGCAGTCTCCTCCCACATTCGATTATCCATGAATTGTCATGAACCCAAGTGATCAATACAGTGCTGCAGAAATGACAGTGTCTCACATCTGAGGCTATATCATAAAACACACTGAAGGTTCCTCCTTGGTCTCTTAGATTGCGCGCTTTCTAGGGGAAGCCATCCACCATGCCATGAGGACGCTCAAGTAGCCCTGTGGAGAGGTCCATGTCGAGAGGAACCAACTTGTCAGCACCAAGTGCTCACCATTCAGTGATCCACTTGGGAAGCTCTTCCAGCCTCAGTCAAATTTTGAACTTTAATGACTATGTATGCTAACATGTTTAGGAGTGAAGTCTACTGTTGTCTGCAACCTATTTCAAAATGCATTAAACAGAGATGGATTCTTGGGTGATAAATGGATGGAGGTGGCAAAGTAAACACAATAAATTGTAACCGATGAAATATAGGTGTGGACTGTCTTCATTAGGGCTGCCCTAGTAAAGTACCACAGATGGGGTGGCATAAACAGCAGAAATTTACTTTCTCATAATTCTGGAGGCTGGAAGTCCAAGACCAAGGTGCCTGCAGGATTGGTTTCTCCTGAGTCCTCTCTCCGTGGCTTCCAGATGACCACGCTATTGCTGTTGCTTCACGTGGTCATCCCTCTGTGCATGCGTGCCCCTGGCGTCTCTTGGTGTGAGTGTCCTAATCTCATCTTATAAGGACACTGATCACATTGGATTAGGGTCCACCCTAATTGCCCTATTTTATCTCAGTTACTTTCTTTTAAGTCACAACCTCCAAATAAAGTTACAATAAGAGGTACTAGGGATTAGGGGTTCAATACATGACTGTTGAGGGGACAGAGTTCTGTCCATAACGAGACTGTTCACTGTACAACTCTTTCAAATTATCTCCATGCCTGAACATTTTTCCCAATAAAGTGGGTGCGGGTGGTGTGCTAAGGCAGGAAAGAAAAAACGAATGGTTAACAAAATCATGTTGGAACCCCTCAGTTGTTCTGTGGAATAGGGATTATCATAGATTTAAATGTAAATATTAAAGCTGTGAAAGTTCTAGAAAAATCCAAAGGATAAGTATTTTATATATAATCTCAGAGAAAAGATGTTCTTTTAAAAGTATAACATAAAACAAGAAATGAAATCAACACGTTTGATTTCCTTTCAAAAAATCTGCATGGCAGCAACAACTAGAGGCAAAGACAAAAAAAGGAAAAGAGGAGAATGTTGACAACTCATCACAAAAAGCTAATTTATTAATATTAAGGAACTCTTACCAACCAAAAAAGACCAAGAATCCGTTGGAGAAATGGACAAATGGCGAAGAACAGTTCACAGAAAATACAGAATGTTCTCAGTATAAGAGATGATTCTCAACTTCGTCCACCAAAGGAAAAATAAGTAAAACACCAAGATTCTTGTTTTTATTTATCAGATTAGGAACATTTACTCTTTGCTTAATATGTTGATGTATTAGGATGTAGAGAAAGTGACACTCCCATACCACAGTGAAGAGGGGGGAATTTGAACCACCTCCACCCACGTACACGAGGACCTTGGCAAACAGAGAGAGCCCAGCGGAGCCCAGGACTTGGCGGGGAGAGACGGAAAGAGCTGAACTGTGGCAGTGAAATCGTAGAAAGCCGAAACCAGATGGAGAGAGACGAACCCAAACCGCTGAGCCAAGGAATCGCGGGAAGAGGCGGCGGGAGCCGAAACCAGGCAGAGAGAGACGAAGATAAACAGAAAGAGCCGAAGATGTGAAGACACAGCGGAGGCCAGGCGGAAGGGCCCAACGCCTGGTTGGAGGAGCCTAGCCCAGCCGAAAAGCGGCGAGAGGCGACCAAGAGAGCCGAGCCGAGGGGCCGCTGGGAAGAGCTGAGAGGTCGCGGGCGGCCCAGAGAAGAGAGATTGTTGGCCGCGCCGCAGAAGGAA
Source organism: Diceros bicornis minor (assembly GCF_020826845.1). NCBI lineage: Eukaryota > Metazoa > Chordata > Mammalia > Perissodactyla > Rhinocerotidae > Diceros > Diceros bicornis. The sequence continues at coordinate 55,923 of NW_026691351.1, forward strand.
GCGGAGTCGAGGACGGCAGAGAATGAAGGCGACCGCGCTGGATGGGGCCGTGGACGCGGAGCCCGGAGCCTTCCACGCGTCCGAGCTGCCCCGAGCGACCCCCCGGAGGGTCGTGGAACCGGTCCCCGCTGCCCTCCTCCTCGTTCCTCCGGCCCCACCTCTACCCACGGCGTGGGGCAGTCTGGCTTGACAGCTGCGTGTCCTCCGCCCATGACGAGGACGCGCGTGTCCCCAAGGCTGCATCCTCCGGACGTGATGGCTCCTTGGAGTCTGGCGCCGATGTCCGCTGCGGGGACTGACCCCGGGGGTGTAGCCTCTAACCCCTGCTGAGCCCGCGGACCCAGCCCGTGGGGAAGGCCACTGGGGGCCAGTGACGACGCCGGCTGACCAGGGGTCAGGGAAGAGGGCCCCAGCCTAGACCAAGGCTGGAATGCGAACAGTGGGCCCCTCCTGACCATCTCCCCACTTCCAACACCAGCGCCAGGCTCTCTTTCAGGGCTCTTGATTGTGTGCAACAGAAGGATTGATACGGTGATGGCTCACGGAGCCTCTGGGAGGACGGGGATGGGCTGGAGCCCCGCTGAGGCTGCTTCTATTAACTGTTTTCCAAATCCATCCTCATCAGTGCATCGATCCCACCTCCTGGGTCAGTCTTCGTGGGTGCGTCTGATCCACAGAACTCTGCCCTGGTTGCAGCGGGGAGGATGCAAATGGACGTGTCTGGCATTTTCTGCTTTTAAATCTGGAAGCTGGTGTTGTCTCCCCCCAGGATCATAAAGTGAGGGAAGCCCTCAAACATAGGATAGGGGTTCAGTGGCTGAGAAACCAAGAAGGATGACAGATGTCTACTAGGAGGCGCTGTACTTTAAGTGTTTTAAGAGTAACCACTGGAGACCACTTGTGTCAGCAACCTTGGGAATTTCCGCTCTAATTTTTTATGTTAAAGTTGCAGCTCTAGAAAGCATGAGTTGGACTTGGCAGTCTTCAGCGAGGTGGCCACTACCCGTCCCAACCTCTGCCTTTTAGGGCCCTTGCTAAGGGATCCAACAGTGTTTACATTGAGAAGACCTAGTGCCTAAGCAGACCTGAGCTGACTGGATGGCAGTGAATACTGAAGGGAGATGGGAGGCATTGATGTTGGGCTCTGAAGGTGAGAGTGGGACAAGAAAAAGGTGGACCAGAGTAGCCCCGATATCCATCATCTAATGAATGTATAAACACAAGGTGCTCCGTATTTCTCTACATTGTATGCTCTTCAGCCATAAAGATATGAAGGACACGTGCAACACCATGGAAGCACCTTGAAGACCTGCTAAGTGAAAGCAAGTAGTCAAAGAAGACCACATATTACATGATTCCATTTACATGGAATGTCAAATATGGGCAAATCTGTACAGACAGGAAGTAAATTTGTGGTTGTTTAAGGTTGGAGGTGGGAGAAGTGCAGGGGTAATACTCAATTATTTCTCTTTGGTTCTTTTTACAGTTTCTATCTCTTTATTGATATTCTCTGTGAATTGAGACATCATTCTCTTTATTTTCCTGGGTCCTTTGTCCCTACTTTCCATTAGCCCTTTGAGCATATACAAGAGAGTTTTTTTAAAGTCTTTGTCTCATGAGTCCAATGCCTGGGCTTCCTCAGGAAAAACTTCTGTCAATTTCCATTCTACTCCATATGAACCGGCTATACTTTCCTGTACCTTCATATCATTTATAATTTTGTAGTGGTAACTGGACATTTTGCGTATTACAATGTGGTCGTTGTGAGAATCAGATTCTCCTGCTCTCCAGGTTTTGCTCTTGTGGCTTTTTATGAGCTGCAATCATCCTTTTGTTTAGCGACTTTTCAAACGATTTTTGCAAAGACTATGTTCTTTGATGTGTGTGGTCACCGAAATCACTTTTCAGTTATCTTAACAATGAGCAAGCGACCTGACAGAGATTTCTTTAAATGCAAGAATCCAAAACAATACATTTTAAAAAAAGAAAAAATTAAAATCTCTCCAGTCTTTGCAGCTGGTCCCCTGTAGCTCTTCCTTAGACTTCACCCCCTACCTGCATGGGGCCCACAAATCTGCCAGAGGTGCAAGCCCAGGTCTTCTCAGGTCTTGTCTGAACACCCATCCAATCCTGGGCGTGCACATTGCACTCCAGCTTCCCTGGTAGATGCAGTGGCCATTCTAAGCTTTCATTCCCCAAAAAACTTCCTCCTCAGATGCCTCCTTTCCAGAATTTTATGTCTCTCTCCTGCCCCAGCCAATTGCCCAGTCATCTACCAGTAGCATAGGTCTTTAAATGTTTCATCAGACAATGACACCACTTGGAAAGTCCCTCCACTCTGAGGGGGAGAAATACCTGTCAACTTCTGTGCTGGTCCTTCAGGGACCCAAAAGTCAGATCACTACCCCCCAGTCACATAATCACCCTATTTTAAGAAGCAGGTTAGTATTTGTCTCCTGGCTCAAGGGAGCCATGCAAGGATTCTTGGCTCCCATCTTCACATCCTCCACTGTACCAGAGAATGGCAGCGGGTAGGCATTAAGCAAAAACACCACAGTGCTTTCTTACACAAATTCAGCCACGTTTTCCCTCATTAATCACTCCTCTGGATGCTGTAAGTTTTTTATTTTATTTCCTAGTTCTGAAACACTTGATTCTGTCAGTTTTGTCCAACTGAACGGTTGCTTCAGTGGAGAGACTGGTTCTGTGAGTACCTTAATTTGCCGATTTGTTAACAGAACTAGGGAGATGTTTTGATACGTCCCTTTGTCCTTTTTCTCTTTCATGTTTATTTTGTTTGGTGGTTGATTCTCAAAAGTTCTTCTTTCATTTTGTAAAATTTCTCTCCCATAAGATTTAAGAATCGCTATCACGATTTCAAATAATTATGATTTTTAAGTTTATTACATTGAATCAAGTACTTTTGAGGAAAACAACTCCAATATTGTTGGTGAAAACATCTCCTCCGATATCGTTAACATTCTGGTCTGCCTGAGCCAGCTCCCAACCTCAACTTGAGGGTAGAGGATGTAGTCGGTTGAATAACGTCTCCCAAAGATTCAAATTCACCCAGAACCTTAGAATGTGATCTTATTTGGAAACAGGGTCTTTGCAGATGTGATTAAAGATCCGCAGATGAAATCATCCTGGATTTAGGGTGGGCCCTAAATTCAATGACTGGTGTCCTTATAAGAAGAAGAGACGACACAGAGACATGGATGGAAGAAGATCACATGAAAGACCTAGGCAGAGATTGGAGATCTACTGCCACAAGACAGGGAAGCAGGTACCACCAGGAGCTGGAAGAGGTGAGGGAGGATTCTCTGCTGTTGATAAACTGTGAATCAATTGTAGGGCTCCCCTTTGTTCTCACTCAAACCATCAAATCCTAATAGAACCTTGTCTTAAAAATTCTGATTATCACGTGGCTTATATGGATGTCCTGAGGATCATGGACCACGACTGATGCCTCATTTCAATTTCTCAGGTCTGCAATTATCACATGTGAACACTTTCATTTTTCAATGTAACTCACTGAAGTCATGGTCTACATCTACAAATTTGTCATGAATAATTTAGAGGTATGGGAGCAAAAATCCAACTGACGTTAACCTAAAACAATTTAACAGAATATACGAGGGAAGAAAAGATGCAATGAGGGAAGAAATGGGCTCATGTTAATGAGACTTGAGGAGTAGATTGTGACCAAGCACACAGATGCAGCATACAAATGAGGGTGCAGGTCCTGACCTGACCATCCCCCATGGCCACCCTTACTCTGCTCTCCTCCCAGATGGCCTCAGACCCCGTCAGCGGCTCCTACACTGTGACCTCACTCAACTCCACTCCCCATAACTCCAGGTCTGGCAGGTAATAACCCCGTGCATACCCTGATTCTCTTCCTGTTCCATAAAGCGGCCTGTGCCTGGATCCTGTAGGGTCAGAAAGGACCATTTGACACCCCCGTCCTAGGACATCTGGGGGTTAGAATGTGCAGATTAGCTCACAATGAGGAATTAGAACACCCTAGTCCTAGGGAGCAGTCAGCCCCACACCAAAGCTGTGGGCTCTGGGAGGAAGCCATCACTGTGTTAAATCCAGAGGCCATTGTCAGGAGGCACAAGGCACAGCTGTCCACCTCCACTCACTCTCTGCCTTTCTGTTTCTCAGTCACTCTTTGACCCTCTGAAATGGGCTTCCTTCCCCATGAGTGCTAAGACTGCTCTATCAAGGGTCTTCAAGAAAGTCCAGAAAATTCCTTGTATTTGAGCTAGCATTTAGCAAAAAAATGATAGAACTTATGTTAGAATGAGATATAAAGGCAAGCTTAGTGAAGTAAGACTTTTATGGAATCAAATTAATTTAAGGTTAAAAAATAAGCTCTTTACAATAGGTATCATCTTTTCCTGAGTGCAAGTATTCTAAAAAAATATAACTAAAAATACTAAATGATCCCTGAGGCCAAATTACCTTTAATATAAAAGTGAAGTTAAATCATGATAAGCAGAAATTGCAGTATACCAGGACACGTAAAGATCTTCTTTCCTGTCACATGAAACGCGATCTCTCACCCACACAACAGTCTACTCTTCACATTTATGTCTCTCAAAAGAGTTTAATAAAGTGCAATTATAAAATGACAAAGCATCACAGTCCAGAGCAAGTAGAGAGAGTGATATTAAATCAGGTGAGTGAAACTGGGGGCTGTTCATGGGGAACCACTTCTCTGGGGCCACACTTCTTGGCTTCTTCAGCAGGACCTTCTCCTATATTCCATCGGGCCTCAGAACATCCTTCTTGGCCCCTTGCTCTCTGCCTCCCTGGCAAACCTCTCTGCCCTCAGGGCCTCAGCCAGTCTCCCTTGCTTTTTTAACTTTCTGACTCTGTCTGCGGATCTCTCCATAAGTTACAGGCTGTCTGTAGAGTGGGTGGGGGAGACTGAGACCCACTCCTGGGATCATCTCTGCCCAGTCTGAAGACTGTGTGGCAGTGGGCTTGAGGCTGGGGTTTAGAGACCAGGCACCAACACAGCCCAGGGATTCACCTGCACCACCTGGTGCAATTATATTTAAGGTAGTTGTGCTATCAAAAGTATTTAAAAGTTCTCCTTCACTGCTGCAGTCTTAGAGTCCCTGCAGTCTTCTGTGTGCACAGACTTGCTGGGGCTTCTGCAAGTTCTCCTCCCGTTGACTGTACCTGACTTCATTGCCAGGGTGGGAAGTTATCCTTGTAACTGTCCTATTGAAAATGCAGCCAGGAAACTGACCTCCTAAAATGCACTTATAGGAAGTGCAGATCTTTCACGATGTCTCTGCTTGGTCTTGGCTAAATGGACATGTCTTTTCTTCTCTGACGTCTGGGGCATCATATTTCTTTTGAGCTTTCCCTTTGAAAACAAAATGATATGTGAAATTTGAATAAAATGTGGAATGCAGACTGCCAGCCATGGAGAATTTTCTCACCTCATTTGGATCTTCCACCCTCCTGTATCCTGGAGAAGTATCTCTCAAACTGCCCTGTGCTTCACAATCATTTGGAGGGTTGTTAAAACACCAATTGCTGGACATCAACCCAAGTAGGCCTGGGGAGGGCCAAGAATTTGCACTTCTAAGTGTTCCCAGATGCTGCTGATGCTGCTGGCACAGGCACCACACATTGAGAACTAGGTTCTGGGACATCAAGCTGATTTGAGTCAAGGACAGAAAGGACTATGAAGACTAGATGGTTGTGTGCCCAGAGCATAGCAATTTAGTGCCTCATCTCTAATGAAATCACGTTCCTCTCAGCAATTTGATGCTCATTTCACTTGCACACCCAAGTGCCATCTTCACTCAAATATTCTCCTGTTCATAAATAAATAACTCACACATGCCATATTCCCATCACATAGTTCTAGCTACTGTAAAAAACCATTTTTCCTCTCCTGACTCTTCTTCTCTCCTCCTACTCCTCCCTGTTAATTTGGGCTCCACCATCTGACTTAACACAATAGACGCTTCTTAGAAGTCAATCTTGCTCTCACATTGGTTCCACATCCACACCCTCTTCTAGGCTATCCCATCCATTTCCCTGGCTTCAAATACCATTAATGAACTCGAAATGCTCATAGAATCAGCATAGACCTGGCTTCAACCCTGAGATCCAAATACCCTTCTGCCCACTCACCACATCAGTGCTAACTTGATGACTCAGCTCACAGTTAGCGGGTCCCAAGTTGAACCAATCGGTTCTCCAAATAATCACCCATATCTCAGGGTCCCCTAATCTCACTTGTTTGTACTGATATCCTGTCTACACCTGAGTGTCATTCTGGACACCCTGCCACCCCCACTCACATATCAGTGAACCATCCATCTACCCTCCTGAATCCACCTAAAGATTCTCCACTTTTGAATAATTCTTGAGCACCTTTCAGATTTCCTACAAAATACCATTTCCACAGAGTGACCTTTCCTTATCCCGCCATCAAAATTAATGTCATTTTCTCTGTTAATTTTTAAAGTTTTTAATTGTATGTGTATTATCATCTATTTCTCTCATAGTGTTTTTCTCACTAAATTGGATACTCCAAGAAGTGAAGACTGATGTGGACTGTAATGTTTTACACTGCCGTATTCACTCACTGCTTTGCCCTTAGAAGGTGCACAACATATTTATTGAAAGAAATTATTCAAACTCCAAAAAGTACTTTCTAAATCTTTCAAACAAATTCACTCAACTACAGTTATACAAGGATAGAATCTCTTTGGTGGTAGACGGCAATAAATTATCACTAAGATTGCAAATCCTTTCTGTCTGTAATTCATTTTAAGACTCTAGCCACAATAATCTATTTAAAATGTAAACCTAATAAGTGCACCTTTCCTTTACAATCTCTCATTTCTGTTTTCAGATTCTTTTTAAAGGTGAAGTCATACATCTGACTTCATCCCTGTTGTCCTGCAATAATCATTTATACCATCTCTTTCACTCTCCAACATGTCCCAGTTTGGAGGGAAAATTATTTGATCCTCCCATTTATAGAGCACCTATTATAAGCCAAGTTATGTACTAAAATCCATGATCCAGAATTTAACTTAAAAATTCACTTCCCCTGTTGATTTTAATCTTGGTGAGAGGAATGAGTTAATAAAGAGATGGATGAATGTCTAATATAGTGTTAGGTATAATTAGATCCTGTAATAAAGAGTAAGGGCTACGCAGAGATACAGAAACAGAGGGAGGGATGGAGGAAGAACAGTAAGGAAGGATAAAGGGAAAGAAATTACCTACAATTATTTCATTTATTTATTCATTTTGTGAGGAAGATCAGCCCTGAGCTAACATCCATGCCAATCCTCCTCTTTTTTTTGCTGAGGAAGACTTGCCCTGTGTTATCATCTGTGCCCATCTTCCTCAACTTCATATGAGACGCCGATACAGCATGGCCTGACAAGTGGTGCGTTGGTGCTTTCCCAGGACCTGAACCTGGGCCTCCAGCAGCAGAGTGTGAACACTTAACTGCTACGCCAGGGGAGCCGGCCCACCTACAATTAGATGATGCAGAGATTAAGGAAGGACTAACGGATGAGGTGATATTTGAGCACGAAACTGAATTTTTTTTAAAAAGGCCAATCACATTGTGGGTAAAAGATTTTCCAGAGACGAGAACAATGTCAACAGTGCAGAGATGAATACTACTTCCACTTCGCAGTGATGTTTTTGGTTAAAAACAAAACAAACCAAATGTCTGGCCTATTATCCCAAGGAAGCTCCCTATACAGAAAAGTACAACACCTTGATCATTACTTAACAAACATTAACACCTAGGAAACAACTTTCAATAAGTTATCTTCTTGTTTTAAGAGCTACTGCCTGCTCACTTAAAGAGGTTTCACAGAAGCACAAAGTGTACAAATGGACACTCTTGCTGTCCATATGGATTCCACACTCACCAGAATAGGCTGGCTTGGAAAACAGGTTGATGCAGGTTTCTCCATGGCTTCAGAGTTCTCCTGCTCACACCACTCCTGATATGCAGACAGCCCGTGGAATGCTGGAAAATGCAAGGACTTCTGCCTCTGATTCCCCTTTTATTGAGGAAAGGAGTGGATAATCCAATCTGTGGATAATCCAGGGGAGACATCCTGTCTCTTATCAATGGGATTTGAGAGATTCCTAAAGATTTATACCTAAAAAAATAATGTTGGGTTATTGACACTGTCAGATACTGTTGATATGAAAACATTTAATACAATTGTGTGGGCAGGTGGTATTTGCAGTTTCTATCAACATTTTAATGTTTCCTTTTCCTTCCACTAATAATATTTTCTCTAAAAATAGGAATGGAAGTTTATATGTACAAAAATGTCCATACCACTTATGTTTTAATAGGAAAAAATAGAGACTGTGTAAACGTTTATCAATGAAAGAATGTCCAAAATATTTATTAGCAATTCTCTAGAATATATCACACAGCCATTAACAAGAAATTAGTATTTTGTGCATTTACATCTCATGTAATTACCAGTAAACTTGTAATTATTTCAACCGTCTTACTCTTTCCCTTCCCTTTGACCTGAATAATTAATGTTCCTTTACTTTCTTTACTTCACTGATGTTGATTTAACTCTTTTGTTATTCTGTTATTTCCTCTATAAACTTATTACTTGGAATCATATAGAAATCTTTAATTGCACTAATGGTTAAATTCTGAATCCTTAATACAGTCTAATATGAATAATTACTTTTACCATCTCCCCGAAATGCTAATACGTTCAACACTTTCAATTCTATTTTTAACCTTCTTGTCATTTGTATTACTGTTTTTATGCATTTCATTTTACATATATTTTAATCTCCATGAGAGATTTCTAGAATTACTTCCCGAAATAAAATTCATTTATATTTATTTATAAATTATCCTTTCCTTTCCTCTTCAGTCCTTCCTGTTTTCCTGGTTTTCAAGCTGGGTTAATTTTCCTTTGGAGGTGATAACTCACTGCAGTATTTTGTCTAATTCAAGGCTGCTAACAATGAAAAGTTTCACTTTAAGATTTTCTGGGGCATCTTTATTTGGGACACTATTGTTGCTGGGTGTAGAATTCTGGTTTGACATGAGATTTCTTTTAGCATTTTAAAAATGCTGCTCTGTGGATGTCTATCTTATTTTCTTTATGGTTAGAAATCACCAATTGGCCTTTTTCTTGCTTATTTGGCCTCTCTTGTCCCTAAAATACTTTACATTAACTTTGGTTTTTAGACCATAGTTTAGTTCATTAATATTTCCTGTGTAGTCACTCTGCTTGGGAAATGTTGAATTAATTGAATCTGTGGATTGATGTCTTTCATCAACTTGGAACATGCTTGTGTATTTTCACTTCTGATATCAATTCCTCCCCACATTCTCTCTACTCTCCATTTAATCACACCCCATGTGTCTTTTAATTCTACCCTGAAATTTCCAATGCCATTGGCCCTATGGTTTTCTTGGGAGATTTGCTCGTGGACTGTCTTCCATTTTAGTAAACCAGCCTTTTGCTGGAATCAAGTCCTTCTTAATTACTTAAATTCTTAATTTCAGTTCTAACATAAACACAATATATCGCTTTAATTTATTAAAAAAGAGATAGCAGAGCAGTTTGACAATGAGAAAATGATTTCCTTTTAATTCAATAAAGCTCAAATAGATGGGAGAATATTATATATTGGATCATATTAAGATATATGAGGAGCCACTATTCATTAAAATTCACCAGCAAGACAGAGGAGGCGGAAAACCTGGGTTTCTTCTTCTTTGTACTGATGTGGACTGCATTTTGAAATGATAATATTTATATTTCTTGAGTTAAAGAAAATGTTATAAAATCCGGTTTCATCTGTTTGTATTTACTTACTTTAACATGTGTTCTGGAAAATTTAAATGACATAGGTCACATTGTGATATCTCTGTTGATCTTGTTTGGATAGAGCCATGATATGATGATTAATTTTAGCTGTCAACTTGACTAGACACAGGGGTGCCCAGATAGACTGTGAAGAATTATTGCTGGGTGTGTCTGTGAGAATGTTTCTGGAAGACATTATCATTTGATTCCATGGTCTACATAAACAAACTCACCCTCACTAGAGTGCGTGGGCATCATCAAATCTGTTGTGGGCTCAATAGAGCAAAAAACAAAGAAAGACTGAATCTATTGTCTCTTCCTGAGCTGGGATGTCCATCTTTTCCTGCACTTGGACATCAAAGGTCCTGGTTCTCAGGCCTTCAGAATTTGACTGAATTATATCACTGGTTTTTCTGGTTCTCCAGCTTGCAGATGGCATATTGTGGGACTTCTCAACCTCCATAACCTTGTGAGCTAATTCTTACAATAAATTTCGACTTCTATATGTTTATATATATTCTATGGTTGTATTTCTCTAGAGAATCCTGACTAATACACATGGATAACAAACTGCATATTAAGTGCACATGGAGAAACTTTCCCGAGGCATAGGAGGCTCCCCCAATCCCCAGGAGGAAGCAACTCATCCCATCCAGGCAGCAGGCATGAGCACGTGCAATCACACACACACGCACACACACACATATACACACAAGTAATTTGAAAATGCGCTCAAGCTCAAACTCTCACTCTCTGCCTTATTGTTCATCACAGCAGTGATTTCTACATGGCATGTTATACATCCTTTGCCATTTATGATATCTTTCCTCCCACTAAGACTAAACCAAACAGGGGCAGTGAGTCTATTTAGTTATTTTGTAGATCACAGGTTTTACACCAGAGCTTTGCATGTAGTAAGTGCTCTAAAAATAGAATGGCCAAATAGTTTTCCCTCCAAACTGGAACATATCAGGGAATGAAAAGGGTAATATTAATAATTATGATAAGACAACAGGAGAAATATGTGCTGAAGACAGAAATGGAGGATTTAAAAGTTAAGATGGACTGATCACTTTTGCATTTTAAACAGATCATTGTGACTAGAATCTCATGATTGGATTACGAGGAGAAAGGATTTGGAATCTTAAGCTACTTCTGCTAATTTATTGCAGTGTAGCACCTAAAGGTGGTATCTTTGCACAAGAGTAGTTAAGTGGAGTGGCCGGTCCCGTGGCTTAGTGGTTAAGTGTGTGTGCTCCGCTGCTGGCGACTGTGGTACGGAAACCCAGGTGGGCTTCTCCAGCCATGCTGAGGCCGAGTCCCACATACAGCAACTAGAAGTATGTGTAACTATGACATACAACTATCTGCTGGGGCTTTGGGGAAAAAAAAGAGGAGGTCTGACATTAGATGTTAGCTCAAAGCCGGTCTTCCTCAGCAAAAACAGGAGGATTAGCATGGATGTTAGATCAGGGCTGATCTTCCTCGGGGAAAAAAAAAAGAATAGTTAAGTGGATGGATTTAAAATATTTCATGAAGCAAAGTTTTAGTGTTTGAATTTTATAAATATATATGAATATAAATTATATATTGTACACATAATATATGTGAGCCCTTTTTGTGTGCAAAGCCATATGTGAACACTATTGTGGGAAAATTTGGAAAATCCACATTAGTCTTGTCTTCATGGAATATCTAATTTAGTGAGAAAGAACTAAATCTTGAAAGAAATAGATAATAATGCACATATAACTAAAATAGAAAAAAAATCAACGAAGAGGAAAAATGGAGTTTTGTAATTTAGGTTATTGGAGCAGGAGTGTTCATTGTCTGGAAGTGATATTTTGTATGAGGTCTGAAAGGTGATTAGAAATAAATCAGAAGTGGATAACCTGTAGGTAGATTCAGAATGGTGGATGGATGGTTCATTGCTATGTGAATGGGGGGTGGCAGGGTGTCCAGGGTGACATCCAGGGGTAGACAGGTTATTACCAAAAATAAGTGAGTTTGGGGACACTGAGAGAGAAGCCAATTATTTGGGTAAGTGACTTGTTCAACTTGGGACCTGGTCATTGTGAGTTATCACTGATGTGGTGAATGTGAAGGTGGATAAATGGGTCTGGGGTTCAGAGTTAGTCTCTGCTGATTCTTTGGACATGTTTGGCTCATTAGTGGTATTTGAAGCCAAGGAAATGGATGGGGTTGCCCCAGAAGGAGGGTGCAGTTGTGGAACAGGTGTCAGAGCAGTGCTGACTTTTGGGAAGCATCAGTCATTGTGGGGTGGTAATAAAGAGAAGCCTGGAAGTTGCTCAGGACATTTAGACAGACATGAGCAAGACAGTGAGGGTGGTGGATCCCAAGGACAAATGGTCTTTTAAAAGGACATTGGAGTCCGCAATGTCATGTGCTACTGCAGAGCATGTCAGAAAAATCATGAAAAGTCCCCAGTGGATTAGTAAGAGACACGGCTTGTGAGGTTAGCAAGAGAAGTATCCACAGAATGGGGATAGGGTTGGGTGGGCACTGTGGAAACAGAGGCATTGGGATGTATGTGAACTTTTCACAATGGATCCCTGGCAGGAGGAGGAGAGGAGGGGCGTGGAGGGTGAGGACTATTAGGACCGCTGGCTGAGAGATTAGTTTGTAGACGGTAGAGATTTGTGCATATTTGAAACCTGAGGGATGATTCCAGTAGGGAAGTTATGGAAAGCACAACAAATATTGAGGGCATGATGTCATTGAAATGGAAGGATAAGATAAAAATCAGAGTGGTTTCAGCCAAAAAATCAATTTCTTTGGATATAATAACAGAAAAGTTGTGATAAATGAATTCCTTATGAGGAATATTTGTAGATCTGATGACTAGAGAGTGAAATAGTTCCTGTCTGGTGGTTAACAATTTATCTGTGAAATATGGAGGAGGTCGGAATATAGAAATTTATGGAACTCAAGAAATGGAAAAAATGAGCAGAGCATTCAGGAAGCATTAGAGAAATGCATATAGGTCCATTGGTTGCTGTTGATACTCTGTTGGGATCCACAGGCTCCTGGTGCATTCTCTGTTCAGTGCAAGTGTCAACATGACATGGCAGGTATTTGAAAGCATCTGAAGTGTGCGGGTGGATATGATGGCAAAAAAGTATCTGGGACTATGGTCAGTGGATGATTGAAATGATGGACTGTGAATCTGAGATTACTAGAAAAGATTAGGAGAAGAAAAGTAAGAGGCTTGTGAAGATATTCCTACGGGAGTAATCTAGTTTATTGAAGAACGGTTATTTAGAATGGATTTCTTTGTGTACAAACTGGAAATGTGGAAATTTGTGTTGGGAATATGGTGTTTCTGAATTACTGACTGGTGAGCAGGAGAATTTTGGGTGAAGATAGGATCAGGGTGTGGAAGTGAATGACTAAGGATGGAGTAGTGAATAATTTCATTAGAGATGAGGCAGTGAAAGGAGCTCTGGAGTCCTTGGAACTCTGTGTCCCAATAACAGTGTGCTGTGGGACACCAGCATGTGTGTATTTGACCATGACAGAGAGAGGAAGAGAGGAACGTCCTGAAGCAAGATGACGGAGGGAAGTTGGTCTGGATTTGACACTGGATAATGACCTTGAGCTTTCTGTCCTTGTCTCACATCAGCTTGATGATATCACTGAATCCTGTTCTCCATGTGTGGTCCGTGTACCAGCAGCTGATCATCACATCTTAGACATGAAAATTCTCTATTCCTTCCCCAGACCTACTTGGTTTCAGATCCAGCAGTCTGAGTTTTAAAAACTCTCCAATGATTGTGATGCACAGTGTGATTTGAGACACATGTTTCCAGGGAGAGGAGGAGGGTGGAATATCCACGTGAGCTGAGAACGTTCTCCATGGATGGTAGTCTTCATCCTCCATTTTGTTGAAATTTCACATTTAATTTTGTTTTGAAAGAGAAAGCTCCAAAAATATTCCCCGACTTCATAGTGGAAACAGTAAGACCATGAAACTAAACCCAATCAGAAAACTGATGATCTATGCACCCTGAAGCCTAAGCAGCTGCATATTCCAGAGTCCAGTTGCTGGAATAACTTCCCATCCTGGTGGTGAGGTCAGGTGCAGTCAGTGGGAGCAGACCATGGAGAAGCCGCGGCAAGTCTGTGGATACAGCAGACTGCAGGGACTCCAGGCCTGCAGCAGTGAGGGAGAACTCTTAAGTTCTTGGGAGTCACAAATACCTTCAAAACAGTCACACAGTCTGGTCCATGTGAATCCCTGGACCATGCAGGGGTCGAGGGATCTGCACACCAGCCCTGATCCCACACTGGCTCGCTGTACATATTGGGCAGACATGAGTCCAAGAATGGGTCTGGGTCGCTCACAGACCCTCTGCAGGCAACAGGCATCTTCTAGAGATATCAGGAGACAGACACAGAACGTGAGGAAAAGCGTGGGAGAGACTGACTGTGGTTTCGATGACAGACGATATTGCCGTGGAGGCAGAGAGAGCAAGGAGCCAAGAAAGGCATCCTGAAAACAATGAGGAAAGCAACATTGGTGCTGAAGAAAAGGTGAGTGGTGCCGTTGAGAAATTCCCCATTAGACAGGCTTGACTCTCACAGCATCTCTTTGTAACGTCCATCATGATCTTGACCTTTCATGGTAAACCTCAATTTTTCTTTACCATGAGTTTTCTCCTTTTTATATTAAAATTGATAGGATAATTGAAGCTGAGGAATTAGTGTTTTGAACTTATATTTGTTTTTTCTAGAACTTACACTCAATGAAGTGATGATATCTACTAGAATGAGATTTGTCTTTGAATGTATATTAAATCCGATTCCATAAATTTTTATTATGATTTTGTATCTAATTTTTTTTTGTTTTTTTGCGGAGAAAGATTTACCCTGAGCTAACATTTGTTGCCAATCTTCCTCTACTTTTTGTGTGGGTCACCATCACGGCATGGCTGCTAATGAGTGTTGTAGGTCCGTGCCTAGTAACTGAACGTGGGCCACCAAAGCAGAACATGCCAAACTTAACCACTTGGCCAGGGGCCAGTACGATTATTTTGCATCTAATTATAAAGTAAAATCCATCAGTCTTTCTCTTCATGGTCCCATGGTAATTCAGACATAGGTGATTTCTATATCATGAATTAAGTATCTCTTATCTGTTACTTGGCAAACTTGTGTAGCTTTGATTTTGGAATCTCAAGAATGAGCATACTCCCCTGGGGGCATTATTTTCCACTTAGAGAACCCTGGCAACAGGCTCATTGCCTTCCTTCCCACACTAGATCCAGAGTCATGGAAATGTGTTCGCCTTGCACACAGCACAGAGCACATAGGAATTACTCAACAAACATGTGATAAGTGAATAATTGGTGGCATCATCAGGTCATTCACAGAAGCCAGACTGAGAGAGAGCTTCCTTAGGTCAGGAAGGAGAAGCATTCCTTTATATTTGTGATGTTTTAATTTGTAACATTGTAATGTGAACACCAAGTATACTGTTTTTATCAAAAGTGTGTTCTGAAGGTTTTCAAAAATCTCTAAAACTCAGAGTAGAGAAATATCAATCTCTGTGAACCTGTTACTTGCTTCAAACATTGTCAACTCGTATACCATCTGACTTTGTTTATCCTCACACCAAGACCCTAAGAATTAACCAGAGGAGATGGCTGAGAGCACATCATTTCAGTTGTAAATATTTCAGTTTCTCGTACAGATGAGGGATTTTTGGAACACAAACACAATAACGTTATCACACACTAAAATAAAAATGTCATTCGGATAATCAACTATTTAGTCAGTTTCCAAAGTCTCCCAGTTTTGTCAAGGTTATTTCCTGGTTTTACATTTTATTTGAGTCAGGATCTTAATGAAACCCTTCTTTTGCAATTGGTTGATCTGTTTCTGAAGTCACTTTTAATCTCTTAGTAGTTCATGCATCTTGGGATTTGGGTGGGATATGAGTGTGTGTGTTTGTGTTGTCTACACGGATGTGTTAATTCTTTCTTTCCTGGATGGCAGTGCCTTGAAAGGAAGGGCCTGGGCTGTGGGAACTAAGATTTCTACTCTGCTTCTGGCTGAACTGAAAAGGCCTCCCTGGATGACACTTGCAGCCTTCAGAAAGGAGGGGGAAGAGGTACCAAGATATTCAAGGCAATGGCCCTTGTCTTACAGGGTGTTTCCAGGGCATGATGTTCAAAATGCTGGGTGCTCACCCTTTAGCTCCAGGTCGTGGGGTGGGTTCTTGGCATGAGCTCTGAGCAGTGTCTTTTAACCACCCACCTGGGGAGCATTTCACCATTTTAATTGGTATGGTTGTGTCTGTGGTGTCTAAGATTGGTGGCATTCCCCTGCTGGACCCACTTCTATACCTGCCCCTCTCCTGCCTCATCTTTCAAAACTCCCAACAGGAAAGTTTCACATCCCTGTAACACAAATCCATATAACCACAGCACAGACTGGGGAAAAGAATACAGCTGTCCCAGGGGCTATGTGCTCTATTCCCTCAGGCCCACCTGCCCCTTTGGGACAAGTCAGTAACAAGACGACTGAGTGTGTAAACTAGTGATTGTCTGAGACCAGGGACCTCAGAACCACATGCGCCCAGATGTCACCCAGGGCAGCAAGGGACGGTGTGGGTCATTCAGTGGATAAGATTAAGGTCTCTTGTCCTGGCAAACCAGAGCTTACCCCTGATCCATCAGGCCCAGCTGGGGAGGAATGGCTACGGTGTGCCTAACAGAAAGGCTAAGGGCCTTCTTGGGAAGTTTTGCCCAAATAGAATCATACAAAGCTGTGCAGGGATGCTGGAAGTCCTAGTTCACAGGGAGCAGTGAGGTTTATGGAACAAAGTCCTGTTGTAGATTTAAAAGCTGCATCATGAATCTTTCCCTCTGGATATAAAACAAGCGGGAAAAGGACTTCCAAGTACATGGGCCAGGATCACAGGAGGATTCCAATCTAGGCAAAGGGTGAACAGGGAGCCCTAGAGGCGACCTGATGGGGATGTCCTGTGGGCCCTTAGTCCATCTGCACATGGTCTTCCTCTGTCCTTGTCCGTTACACATGCAAACATTTATCTTTTTTCATTTATTTCTCATTTAGTGTTGATGCAAATCCAGAGACTGGTTAGAAAATGGCAAGTTCCAATATCTGATCAAAGAAACCTCAACAAGAGAAGCAAAATCTTTCCTTCTTCCTGGAAAGCTGTAGAAAGACAGCCACTGTCCTGGGGAAGGACATGGTCCTGGTAGGTGCTATTTGAAAGACACCCACATTTCAGTGGTTATTGCTCTGCCTGGGAAAGTCCCTCCAACCTCTACCTCCAGGGAGATCTGAGGGGCTGTCTCTGCTCCTGGCCCAGGTGAACCACACAGAAATGCACCTCTCCTCTGAGGAAGGAAGACTTGAGGGTTTCATTCAGTAGCCAGGGTGGAGGCTGGCCCTCCTCCCTTCTCCCACATACAATAAGCTGTGAGCATACACAAGTTCTTAATTCAAGGAGGAAATTGAGATTCTGTGTCTCATTTACATGAGCATAAGAAGTGAAAGAACCACACCACAACACCCAGGCTGTGACAGAAACAGGATATATCGTAAGAGTCAAATCTACCATTTACTAGTAAAGAAATAATATCACTCCTCCCCAATGGGTTAACAGTCGCTGGGGTGCTGATGTCAGGGAGTTGGAGGTGGTGGTTCCCTCCCTCTGGGGCTTTAGGGAAAACCAGGGAAAGTCTTAGGATGTGCTCCTCCACTCAGGGTGAGAAGAGCTGGCCCGGTGCACCCCGAGGGCGCCAGTGTCCCTGCTGGTCAGGAGGAGCTGCACTTGTGGTCTCCAGAGTGTGACGGCTCATCGTCAAGGGCGTGGTGGCTGAAGAGAAGAAACAGACTATTTTGGGGTCCCTCCCTGAGATTCATGGCACACCTCCCTGCACCCCTGCACTTTCATCCAAACCCTGTGCAGAGTGCTCAGTCCATCAACAGCACCTCATTTGTCGCTGATGCAGGAGGCATCATTTAGCATCACCCATTTCAGAGGAGGCAACTGAATCCCAGAGACGAGAGGGGAGCAGCCTGTCCCAGACCTGGTCAGCAGTGGAGCTGGGATCCAGGCCCATGCTTAGGCCTAAGCTGTACTGAGCCCCTGGATGCAGTTGCTGCTGGTCCCAACACTCACTCGGCCCTAAACTGGAGGATGTCTGGTTCCTCTTTCTCTTGAAGAGCCGCATTTTGCTCGCCTTCTGTTGTGCGGACTCCAGCTAGCAGGAGACCCAGTAGCTACAGGATAGAGTGGACCTGTGAGGTACCAGGAGCCACACCTCAGGTGCCCCTCCCAGAGCCTGCCAGCAGCTGAATCCCAGTGCCCCATGGGCCACCCCGCTACGAGTTCTGTGGCTGATTAGCGAGCCAGGCCACAGGCTCTGGAGCTGGCCATCAGACAGAGTCTGCCCTGCCCTCACCCAACTCCTGTCCCCCTCACCTCTCATGGACACTGATGGGCTCCATGACCTGGAACCAGGCCCCAAATCGCTCTTTGGGCTCCAGGTCATACGCATTTGCAGCCTGCTGGAGCAGCTGGATCCTCCTGATGACTTTTAATTTCTGGGAGGAAGGACAGGATGCAGACAGAGCTTGGGTGGGGAACCCTGCCAGGGACTTGTGCGGAGTGAGGATCTGGTCTGGGGTCTGTGCTCACTCG
Source organism: Diceros bicornis minor (assembly GCF_020826845.1). Taxonomy (NCBI): domain Eukaryota; kingdom Metazoa; phylum Chordata; class Mammalia; order Perissodactyla; family Rhinocerotidae; genus Diceros; species Diceros bicornis. The sequence goes on from NW_026691351.1 coordinate 74,487, forward strand.
GGAACCCTCCTTCCTTCCCACTCCATTCAGGACTTGCCTGTCCTCACAGTTGGCTGGAATTTGTTCCTTATCCAGGAAGGTGTCTTTGATGTCAGCCCCTCACACACACGCCAACGTGATGGGATTCCCAGCTTTGTGGATCTGACTCTCCCAATGAACGTAAGACCCAAGGGATGAGGCCAGAGAAAGTCTTGCCAGGGGAGGTCTGTGATTTCCACTTCCCCACCCTCCCACAGCTGCTCACCTCATACCATTTCTGGAAGTTGACCCGATTTCCCTTGAAGGGAGACAGGTAATGTCCATCAGAAACAGCCCCCTAAGCCCATAACCAACCCCCATCCCACCCCTTCTCAGGCTGCAAGAATATCAGAGCCCAGCAGAGGGCAGAGCTTCCACAAAGAGAACTTGACACTGGGCCAGGCTCTGGCCCCCAGAGCAGGAGGGACAGGGGAGCTGAGGCCAGAGATCTTATGTAGCACACCATGTCTGATGACAGATGGGGAGACTGAGGCCTCAGGGAGGAAGGGACAGTTGGACCACAGAAGTGCTTCCTCACTTGCAGGGGCTGATGGCACTACCCCAGGGGCAGGGCCTGAGTGGGACGCTGAGTGCAGCTCAGACACAGCCTCCTGCAGCTCTGCAGGCAGGCAGCTCTGAGCTTCACTAGCCCAGGGAGCCTGGTGGGGGGCTTATGCGGAACGTCTATTCATGCATTGCTAAGATGGGCCTGACTCCCCAGCTCCCAGGGGTGGCCATGGGGCTCTCATGAGAGGAGGTTTGCCAGGTACTGAGAGCTCAGGGCCCAGTGCAGGGCTCTCGCCTCCCAAACCTCAGGATCCTGCTCCTTGGTCCCACCTCCAGGCTCACTCACTTCCAGATCATCCTCCATCCCAATGTTCAGCAGCTTCAGGTGATAGAGGAACATGCCTAGGAAGGGGACGACACCCTGTGAATTCAGGGTGGGAGTGGTGAGATGAGTCCCACCTCTCAGGTGACCCATGGACCCTCCCCCAAATCACTTCACACCATCCTCCTGCCCACTACAGACTCCCAGAGAGAGCAGCCTAGGACCCTCAGCGGCCTGCCCCCAGTTGCCCCCTCCAGGACCACTCAACTTCCCCAGTCACCTCCCAGGGGCGGCTTTTGGCAAATCCCAGAGTATGTGCTCCCTGCCCCTCCCCTCCCTAATCCATCCTGGGCACAGCCCTTCTAGGCCTCATCCTGGTCACTTACAGGGCAGGCATTTCAGGCTCTGGGGCTCCAGGAGCTGGGCTGGAGGAGGAGGGACCCCTCTCTTAAGGAGACCTCAAGCCGTGAGGAGAGAGACCCCCTCCTCTAACACCTGAACCCTCCCCCTCAGGCCCCTTCACCTGCTGCTGCTGCCTCTCCTGGGCTCCCTGGGGATCCATCTCTAGGGTGGCCCACACAGAGGTCACCTCCTGCAGGGTCAAGGACAGGCTCAGGGAGGCCATGCTCCCTTCCCCATGTCTCCCAGGCCCCTGATCCTTGACCCTGGACATCTGGTGTCTATGGCTGATCCCATTCCAGAGTGCTCTGATTCTAGATCACTCCCAGCTCCAACACTCCCTCCTCTGTGCTCTCAGTCCTGCCCAGGCCCCTAAGCCTCTCTCCTCATCAGCAAAGTGTGAGGAGGACTCCCATGCCTCCCAGGGGCCCCTGAGGACTCAGTGTCATCTGACTGTCACCAGTACTCTCCCCTCCCCCCTCGAGGAGGATGAGCACAAAGCTTCTGCTCATTCCTCTCCCCCTTGTACCTCATCACCCCTATGAGACTTACACCACAGATCATCTCCTTCCATTTCCCAGATGAGGAGACTGAGGCCCACAGAGGGGCAGTGAACTGCTCAGGGGCCCACAGAGGAGACCGTCCCCCTTCCCAGCCAAAGGGCCTGGCCCCCGACCTTCACTCCTCCTCCAGACACACCTCTGACCAATGTCCTGTCCTCTGGACTCTCGGGGTGTGTTGTGGCCCTCAATCAGCCTGAGCCATGGATTGGGAGGCACAAGGTGTCTCGGGGTCCTATCCAAGTGGATTCTGTGTTTTCCAGCCCCCTGGGATTCTCTGACATCACGCTGGACCTGAGGCCATGCCAAAGACCTCAGCTCCCTAGGATCCCCTCATGATGGACCCTGCACAGAACTCCTCCTTTATTCACTCAGGAAGGATCCCCCTTGTGCCACATCTGAGTGACAGTGTAGGGGGTGACCGGGGCACTGTGTAATGGTGACATTTGCATCCTTTTTTACTTGGAAACTTCTAATGTCCTGTCAGGAAGGTCCATTAAGAATCTGTAGGTTCCCCGATAATTCTCATTGCCATCTGGGGCATATCCTTGTCAACAAGGCACCGAGCGAGACTCACTGGTTTGTCAGCAGTGACCACTATCTGGCTAGAGTGCACAGTCCCAGAGACCACACAGTTCTGTCCCAGATCCACCATTTGGCCCAAGGCTGGGCAGCCCCTGAGTCCACAAGACCTGTGTGACCTCACAGTGCCCATCTCTGGGGCAGGCAGAGTGCCCACCCCTGCGAGCTGCAGTGAAGACAGAAGAAGCAGCAGGGGCCTGGCTTCCTGAGGACAGGCTGGGCTGCTGTAGGAAGAAAGGAACCCCCACCCACTCCATCCACCCGCCAGCCTGGAGGAAGAAGGCCAGCTGATGGGTCCACATGGAAGCCAGAGACCTGCTCATTCTGCCAGCTCTTCACCTCCTGGAACAGTCCAGCCGACATCATTGTATCTCGTGACCAAGGCCTCCTTCCCCAAACAGTCCCCACCTGCCCCTGCAGCTCACACCCCCCGCTTCCTGTCAAGCTGGACAAGACAGACCGTTATTTCTCAGGGAACCTTAAGTGAAAAACTTCCCAAAGCACATCCTGCCTTGTCCCTCCCCCCCTCACCTCCCCTCCTTCCAGATCTCCAGCCTCCATTCACCTCCTTGAGCAGCTTCCTGCTCTCCTGCTGGCTTGTTTTCATCAACTTTTTAAGTTTCGTACCATTCTTCCTGAGGAGGGAAAAAAGGAAAGAGACACTGTGGAGTGGTTTGAGGGTAAATCCCTTTTGTTTGAAAACCCAGAAGATCCAGACAGCCTGGATGAGCGTTTTCACTGTGTCCTCTGAGCCCTGAGGTGTCTGGGACTGAGGAGGGGGCTCTCCTATTGTCACCTGGGGCCTCCATTCTCTTATCCCCTCAGCAGATGTGTTTTAAACAGTATTAATTACATGTGGACAGAGAGTTCTTTTGTTGAAAACACTTGAAAATCTTCAATTTGGCTCAAGCCAGGATCTGTCACTTAGGGAAACTGATTCCTGAAGCAGAACCACTGGCCTAAGTTTTCAGAAAGACTCCAAGCCTCCAACCAGGTCAGACCCTATCGCCAGGGTTTGCTGTCTCCCAGGAGGTCCCAACTGACTGAAGGGCAATGCTAGCCCTGTGGGGGGTGTCTGGTCCACCCAGGTGGTGCTCATATGGACAGAGGCCTACCCACCTGGACACCCATCTCCATGTCTCTTTTAAACGCTGAATGGAGGGGACCTGCAGAGCCCAGAGGATGGCATGGAGTGAGGAAAGGATCCTCAAGCCCTGGCATTCCTGGGGAAGGGAAGAGAATGAGCTGTGAGGGGGAGCTGGAGCCCTGCTTCCTCTGGCTTCTGTCGCCTCATTGACGTCTCCTCTCCTGGATGAGACAGTAGCTCAGGGAACCCTGGAAAGGCACAGCTGGAAGCTGATGAAGAATACTTCCAGGGAGGAGGATTTTAGCTCAAGGTAAGGAAGGAGCCCAGGAAGGGGTGAGATTCCCACCACTGGGACCAGGAATCAGGTCATCGAGGCACTGGCAGGAGGGGCCTAATAATTGTACAAAGACTCAGACCACAGACTTCAAACATGAGAGCTGAGAAAGTAGAAGGGCAGTTCCCCTGACTCCAGAGAGGAGCTCTCAGGGCCTCCCACATCTTACCTTGGCCACCTGGATCCAGAGATCCACCACCCTGGCCCTGTCCTAGGCGGTCATGCTCGGGTCCCCAATGCAGGTGGTGACAACACATTCGACCACTCTGTTAAAGTGGGTCGTGGTGGCATGGATGGTGGGTGTCAGGTGTTCATTACCCCTGTTGTCACACTGGGACCAGATGGAGTCCAGGAAGTCGTGGGGCATCACTTTCTTGAAGAGCTCCTGGGGAGGACAGGGCATGTCACCCAGCCCTGCCACAGCCCAGCTCAGCGCCCGCAGCCCCCAGTCCCAGGCCGGGTCAGTGGTGAGAGCTAGAGCACAGGAAGCTGAGAATGTGGCCTGAGGCTTGTGGGAGTCCCTGCGTGTTGCCTGTGTCCCCTGAGGTTACCCAGAACAGGATGACCCAGGACCCGATACTGTGGCACCGGGAAGTCACATTTGTTCGCCTCCCAGTCTCACTTCCTCCAAGCACCAGAACTCGGCTACTGCTTGACCGTCTCTAGGGGCATATCCCACCCAATCTGACCATCCTGGGGTCTGACTCTTCTTTCAGATGCACATTATCCCAAGGCAGCAACAACCACAAGCTTTGTTTGTCTGCCTTGCAGTCATGAACACATGAGGTGCTTATTAGTGCTGAGGCTGTTGAGGCCTCCTGGTCAAATGAGTGAACTACCCAAGGACGAGACAGCACTTCAGTGTGCTCCCCTCCCCCACCAAACCGCAGACTCTGCCCAACTTCCTCTCTGCTCCACCTCGTCCATCTGCACAGCCACTCTGCATGGCAGCTGCTTTCATTGTCAAGCTCTACTCTCCACATGAGGACAGCAAAGGCTTGGGAGTTAAGAAAGCTGCTCAGGTCACATGAGGGTAAGCAGGGAAGCTGGACCAAGATCATGGGATTCTGGATCAGGAAATGGCAGGTGTGGGGCAGCTCATGGCACAGGGAAGGCTGACCCCACATGCCGTGAGTGCCCCGCTGTTCACCACATCAATCAGTGTCAACTGCTCTGCCACTAGCCTGGGAAGGAACTCCAAGAAGCCAGGCTTCTCCTGCCTCAGCAGGTTCTTGCTGGTCACATCCCAGCGGCAGGTGGGCTCTGGGGCTGGATCTGGCTCTGCTGTTATCTCTCCAGGTGGAGTGAGGAGTCTCCCTGGAGCCAATGGTCCAGCTGGCTCCAGCTCAGGAGCTGGCACTGGGGCTGGAGCTGATGTTGGTGGTGGCTCTGGCCCTGGAGGGACTGATGGAGGTGACACTGGCTCCAGCTCTAGCACAGGTGGTGGAACAAGAGCTGGAGCTGGATCTAGCCGTGGAGCTGGACCTTGCTCTGGCTCTGGAGCTGGAGGGAGCTCTGGAGATGATACTGCAGCAGGAGAAAGAAACAGTTTCACTCAAGTAGCTGACTTCCTCGGTCCCTGTCAAAGTCAGGAAAGACACTACTGCCATTAAGGGAACCTAGCCTTTGAAGACCCTGCAAATCATCTTCCCATACTGCAGTTTCCTCACCTTCCAGATCTGCCTCAATGGGCCTTGGATGCTCCAGCTGGACCTGGAGATAGTAGGCGTGGTCCCCAGCTCCGAGCCAGGCGAGCTGAGATGCAGAGAGGTCAGCTTCATCCTGAAGCAGGGAAAGTGCAGGGGGTCCCAGAAATCCTGCCCTGGGTCCAGGCAGGTTCCCACCAGAGAAGAGATGGCACTGGGGGAGGCAATTTGGCAACAGAGTCAGAGGCCTGGCCTTTCCCTCCACGCTTCTCATGCAAGGCACTGATGTCTGACCCTTCCCATCCTGGGGATGAGACCCTGCTCATACAGCACGTTGAAAACAGAGCCTGTCGCAACTCTCTTCCTGCTGACACTCTTCTCCTGAAGGGCCGGGACACAGCCCAGCCCAACCCTCCATGTACTTGTGCAACGGGATTAAGTAGAGGCCATTTTTTGAGCGGGTTTTTCACAGACTTCCTGTCTTGGGCCTGGAGGTGGTGGTCAGAAGAGGTGGATATGGAGAAGGGGAGACAGATTAAGATGGTTCTGTGATGGGAATGGGTCTCTTGGAGACAACTCAGCCTAGACACCCCTCTGTTTCCCAGGTGTCCTGGCACCCATCCAGAGCTCTTTGACTCCTGTCCTCCTAGAGTGGAAGCCACCAGACCTCAGCCTTCCCTTGGGAATCAAAAGATGTGTGAGACGCAAGGTTCTGACAGGCCTACCACAGCCACAGCCCCCATCTCTCCCTCCACAACTTGTTCTGTAGAGACAGGAAGCCCTTCTTCTGGACCCAAAGACCACTCACTTTTTTAGATGGGCCTGTGCTCTGCCCTCCTGGCTGGAATAAGGGAAGATGCCTCCAGCTATAAAGGAGGCTATCAGGGCATCACTTGGGATGTACCATGGAAGACAGGACCTGCGAAAGATGTCTAATGTCACTGTCTGACTCTCAGACGACAATTGAGGCACAGCGATTGTGTCTCCTTCATTCACTGACTTTGCTAAGTGTCTCCAAAAGTCCTGCATGTAGTAGGTGCTTAATCTACACACTTGAATGAATGAAGTGCAGCCAGACCATCCCAGACACTTGAGTGGGCCTAGGGCCTCTCTGGTGCCCCAGAGATCCTTAATTGGCTACCCCAAGGAAAAGGATCAGGACCAGCTGGATGGAATCTCAACTCCGTGACAGGGTGCTTTCCATGTGCTGTTCCACACTCAGAAAAACCACAACCTAGAGATCAGTGAGGCAGACTATTTTTCACGGGGAAGAGAAAAATAAACACCATGGATAACCACAGCACGTCCACAGCCCTCTACGCAGATCCAGGCCCCAGGTAAGCACCTGCCGTTGCTGATCCCATTAGTCCCTACAAGGTCACCATGAAATTTATCCTCCCCCCCAACTTTTCAGAAGAGCAAACTGAGGCTCAGAGAGATGTGAGGATTTGCCCAAGGTACACAGCTGGCAGTGGGCAGAGTCACCACTGTGCTGAGGAGGGAGTGGCTACTCACCTAGTAAACAGCTGGTCCAGGGCCCGGTGGGATGTGTCTAAGGCCAAGTAGTTGATCATGAAGGTGGTGAAGCTGGACATGTTCCTACTCAGGAAAGTTGGTGCCATGAACTCTGTCAGCTTCTCCATCACGCTGCCTGGAGGGCACGCATCCTGCAGGCCTCATTTAAATTCACAGTGAACTCATCCTCACACTGGGGGAGAGGAGGAGGGACATACAGTAAGTGATATCACAGTGAACCACCAGGAGGACTGAGGTGACTTTCTACCCTCCTGTGTAGCTGGTGGGGAGGAGTGGAGGTCCAGATTCCTTTGGGAGTGGGACTGTGGGGTACTCTAGTGAGAAAATTATGGGGGTGGGGAGTCCAGGGGGTTCTCAGATTTAAGTCTGCATTCTAGCACTGCTTTGGTCATCTCAAAGTCCTGGGTGTGAAAACCCCTCTTCACCCACACTCACCTCAGAGCAGCACTGGTCATTGATGGACTGGTGCACTTGTGTTCTCTCCAGGGAGAGGGTGAACTGGAAACCATCCACCAGCTCCTCGACCATCTCTTGGGTGCAGCTCTACAGTGACAGTGCCCAGCAGTCAGGCCAGGAGGGATCAGGGGCCTGCCTGGACTTTGCCACAGGGGGAAACCCCGCCACAGATCAGGCACAGAGGGGAATCTGCATAGACTCCACCAGGGAAGGAATGCGAGGACACCTTGATGGCCCAGGATTCACATGCAGATAGAGGAACTTGATCCCCAGCACTCACCTGACTCTCCTGCAGCCAAGATATTGAGTATGAACATGAAACACTGCCTGACTCCCAACATCTAGCTTCCTGTTCCTGCCCATGCTGGGTCCTCCTCATCCCCAGCTTCCCTAACTCCACCTCCTCCCACCCACACACACACAATGAGTGTTAAGGGGTGTGGGGCTGTCGTTTTGGGATCACAGTTCTGGCCTGATCTAGAGTGGCCTGCCCTGGCCCACACTGTTACCTCATGGTTCCTCCTGCCAAAAGGCCACACACATTCGAGGTGAGGGCTGAGCCAATGTCTAAAGCGACTTAACATGCTCTCATTCTGGGCTTTCCGGGGACCAGAGCCTCGGAAAGTCACGAGACAACATGAGAACATCCTACTCTGTCGAGTGCCTCCACTCAAATGAAGTGGAATGGAGGCTGTGATTACAATGTGGGTGCCTGGTAACCAGAGTTCTAAGTTCTATTGGGGGCTGTCACCAAGGAAGTGAGGTCACTTATTAAAGGTTCTATTACTTGGCCCCTTCACTCAATCAGACCCACCCAAAGCCCCCTCTAGGCTGTTGGCTGCTCTCCCTCCTTGTCCATGTCATCTCCATCACTGTACACAAATACCCATCACCACCCTCCCCACAGCTCCTTGGGAGTGGATCTAGGGGGCCAGATTTGAGGAGACAGAGCTGAAGTCAGACCTCTTTGTTCCTACTAGATCTATGTCCTGGAAAAGCTGCTGTGCCTCTCAAGATCTGTCCAGTCTCCCAAGCTGCACAATGAGGATTGGGCTAAACACAGCTCCCTGGGGACCGTGTCAGGGTACATGTGATAATACGTACAACACCTGTGGGCTGGTGTCACATGTGTCTAATGTACACACTTAGAGAAGGAGGAAGTACAAGAAGGAGTAGGACATCACATAGAATACCAGTCAGAACTTCTCTGGGTTCCAGATGTGTGATCTTGGGAAAGTCACTGCCCCTCTGGGCCTCATTTTCAGGTATGCATCCTGAAGGGGTTGAAATTAGAGGAAATTCAGACATTGTGATCCACTGGCATTAACCCTTCCACGGTCCCCTGATTTACTCAGAATCAGTCCCAAGTGCCTCACGTTGGCCTATGTGGTGGGCAGCCTCCACAATGGCCCCAATGCTCCCTGCTTCCTGAAGTGCACATCCTTTTGTCATCACTAAGTGGTCAGTATCTGGCTTCTGAACAACAGAACACAGCCAAGGTGATGGGATGTCACTTCCAAGTTTTAATTACAAAACATCTGTCACTTCCTGCTTACTGGCTTACTTGGGTTCCCTACTTACCTCCCTCCTTCTGTTTCCATCTCTCTCTCTCTCTCTCTCGCTCTCGCTCTCTATCAAATCACCAGAACTGGGAATGCAAGTGCTGATGTTTTCAGTTGCACTATGTAGAGTCTCCATAGGAGAGAACTGAGGGAGTGTCCAGCCAACAGACAGACAGGAGCTCAGACTCTCAGTCCAAATGGATCCTGACAAAACCCATGTGAGTGATCTTGGGTGGGAATCCTCCCCCATTTGAGCCCTGTTGAGACCACAAACCTGCTTCACAGAGACTTTGAGGCAGAGGCACCCAGCTAAGCCATGCCAGATGCTTGGCTCACAGAAATTATGAGATGTTGTATATTTGTACTTTATAGGTGGCAGGTTTTGGAGTAATGTTGTCACAAAGGAACAGAAAATAACAGTCTACCATGTCCCAGGATCCAGCCTGATCACCCTCCTCTCTCCCCTCACTCTCTCTTCTCAGACTCCCTCCAGCCACACTGGCCACATTTCTGACCTTCCCTGGTCAAACTCGCTTCTTCCTGTGAGTCTCTGCACCAGGGAGCCTTCTCCTTGACACACTAACTGTTCCCAGACATAGGCAGGGGTGCTTACGTTTGTCATTCTGGTCACAGCAAAGGTCTGAAATGCCTCAGAGAGGCCTTTCAGAACCTCCTAGCACAGTTTCTACCATCACAGATCTTACATCCAGAAGAGCATTACATGATTTCCTCCTCCTTCTTCCCATTGAGATAAAATTAGTGCACGGGGAAGGGCTGTCTGTTTTGGCTGATACAGAGGCAACTCCTTCTGGTTATACCAGGAACACGACTGTCTCTTCCAGGCCGAATTTTTCCCAACCACGAATCCATTGTTTAAGGAAACCGTCATTCCCTCTCTTTCATGGGTCTGGTTTCCCCAACAACACAGTGAACCATCCCCTCTCCCTGTGCTGCATCACCATAAACCCACAGCCAGAAGATAAGCACCAGGTTAAAACACCACCAGATCCTGAATTCAGTCACTGCAGAGACCCTCCCATCAATGTTGTCATTCAATGGTGACTCCTGAGGACACCTTTCCCCTGAGACCCACTCCCAGCCTGTCCTCAGCTTCTAACAGTAACACTGAGATTTCCTCAGGGTCCTCCCTACCTGTGCAAGAAACTTTCTGAAATGTTCTCTGTATTAATTTTCAGGGACTGGGGGCATTGGTAGATGTAATTTGAGTGTGTATGTGCAGTAGTTTCTACGCAGGTATTCTATTTTTTCAGACACAGATAAAATAGTGTGGCTACTCAATGCACCAAGAAAATGGATAACTGATCAAATTTTTTCATGATGTGAAGTCTTTAGAGAGTAAATATCGTGGTTAAGAGCACAGAGTATGGAGCTAACTCCTCATGTCCAAATTCCAGCTCAATCCCTTACTAGATATTTGTATTGACTGAGTTCTTTACCTGATTGGTGCCTCAGTTTCTTCATCTGTCAGTTGGCAATAATGATCAGCATACATATTTTGTAGGTTTATGGAGAGTATTAAAGGAGTTAATGTTTGAAAAATGCTTGGAACACCTAGTGTATTACCAGTGCTGTACCTATATATTAGAAATACAATTTAGAAATTCTTCTAACTCTGCCTGTGAGCCCCAGAGGGTGAGCCTGTTGTCTGGATGTACACAGAAAGCACTCAATGACATACGATGAATAAATGAATGAACAACATTGGCGAATGCATTACCAATGTCACCTATGTCATCTTACAGACATTCCCAAGCCGAACAACTGGCAGACATACCTGCTTTGTCCTGCATCACATTCCCTGGAGGAATCACTGGGGCTTCTTGGACCCTGGTAACAGTGCCCACTAAAGGTTATTTTCTGTCAGCAAACCCCAGTCTTTGTCCAATTGCTGCAGCTCACAGGGTCTGCGTTCTGATCCTTGTCTTCACTCGAGAGAGAAGTGCCATCCCCAGAGCTGGGCACACGCAGAGCCTGAGCCTTGGAGAAAATAATTCCCTGGCCCTGGGGCAGGTAGAAGAGCACAGGGACAGAGTGGGATTTGGGGAAAATCCTCCAGGTGTTGTCAGAAGGGATGGAGGCAGGGAATGTGTCAGCAAGGACTAGTCTGGGTGGTGGGCCTTGGTGGTTAAATAGTAGGGGGCTGGGAAGTTTCGTAGGTTCTAGCATAATACAATCAATATGACGGTCATGAAATCAGAATCAGCCTAATTAAGGTCAAATTAACCCAATGTCAGCTGTTCCCTGACTCTCTAATCCAGTAGTGACTTATAATAAGGGTATTCGTGTTCTATCATCTCCTTTTCATTGATTGGCTAGAGTAATTATTCTTTACATAGCCTGTCTATTATGAAATAGTAAAGAAAAAGTGAGTTTTAAAACAACCCTCCTTGGAAAAGTCTCCCTAACATATTGAATTAATAACAGAAGCCAGGACAGGAAATTCACCACATATCTTGAGCTTTAGTCTCTGGTTTTAGATCTTCCTAACTAGTAAATTAACTTGACTTCTGCCTTCTTTCTTGAGATTAGTCCACTTAGGACTAAGTAGGAGTGCAACCTCATGGCATGTGAGAAGAGGTGGGACACTAGGAAGAGGTTTTTTTCATTCTGTCAGTGTGTGCGTGTGTCTGTGTGTGTGTATGACAGTTTTTGCTCCATCTTGCAGTGTGGGTCAGTGTAGACTCATTTTCTAGGGAAAAAATGTCCCTAACCACTTTCTCTGGAATTTATTTTCACTGATGGCTTCATCGGCACTGTCCAATAGTAACATTAAGCACTCTATATTATAGAATTTAATTTTTTTTCTTAGTAGCCACATTTTAAAAAATTAAAGCAAACAGGTGAAACTGATTTTAATAGTATATTTTAACCCACTATAACCTAGATATCATCAATGTTGGTGCAATCTATACAAAACTTAATAATGAAAGAGTTTATATTGTTTTCCTGGGTTTCATAAATCCAGTGTGTACTTCCCACTTACAGCACAATCTCCATTTGGAAGTTGAGTTTTTTCAGACATACATTCTCTGTACTGAGATTTAATGTTCACAGTTGTCAAATAAGTGTCACTAGGAGTGGGGTAGATGATAATTTCACTACTGATTTAAACTCTAATGGAGCTATGAACACCAACTGGTCAATAGATTAATCAAATGAATAGTCATATAGTACAGAAGAATGGTATGATTTGGGATTTATAAAAAAACTGGGGACCGTGTGTCTTGACAGGGAGCACCAGAGCTTTTCTTGTTGAGAGTGACAAGGACAAAAAGAGAATAAAGTCATACTGATAAGTGTCTAACAACATGGGGGAGAAGAAATGACCTGCAGTAGTCCTGAGTTTTGACCTCGAGCTTTCTGTTCTTGACTCAAATCTCTTTGATGATGTCCCAGGACACAGGTCAGATTAATCCCCACAGGGAGAGAGGGAGGGTAGAAGTACAAGGCATCTGACATAATTGTCCTGGGAAGGCAGGCTTCATTTATCACTCTGATCCACATTCATATTTTATTTTTATAGGATAAGAGGAAAAGAAGTATGATGGTCAAATCATCACAGAGGAAGCGACATGATTGTGGAAACCAATCCAACCCAAAGCCTGGTTTGAGCATCTCCATCCCTTTGAGGATGTCCAGTTACATATTCAAGAAGCCAGTTACTAGAATCACATCTTATCCTGGCAACGAGGTCAGATGCCATCAATGGGAGGAAACGTTGGAGCAGCCCCAACGACTCTGCTGGCAGAAGAGACTGCAAGGTCTCCAGGCCTGCAGAGTGCAGAAGAACCGTTAAGTCCTTTAGACCTTGCCAAAGCCCTGCTAAATCTTTCACCTAGTTGCACAGGTGCATCCCTGCCAGGTGTGCTTGCAGGTGGTCTGAACTCCAGTCCCATGCCCACCCCTGCCTGGTCTTCAGATTCAGCAGAGACGATCCCAGGAGCTGGACTGTACATCCCACATCTCCTTTGCAAACAACTTCTGTTGACTCAGGAAGATATCAGGAAACAGGAAGAGAAAGTGAAGATGGCAAGAGAGAGACTGGCGGTAGCACTGATGCAGACAGACTCTCTAGAGAGGCAGGGAGAGTGAAGGGCAAAGAAGGACGTCTCGACAAATATGGTTATAAAAGACAAGACGGGGCAGATGACATGGAGCTCACACTACATTATTGCCTCTGCAAGGGTCATTAGGTTTTCTTGCTTTGAGCTCTTGAAAGTTTAATATATACCAATAATTTCTTTTCTTTGATTCCTTTGCATGACAGAGAAGATACTGAGAGTGATGCTTCTGAGGTAGGAGATTGAGTTTCAGGTGAGGAGAGAAAGGTGATCTTTCCTTCCTTTCCTTTCCTGAGTGTTATGTATTTGTATTTTAAGATCAACAGAGAGTTATCTCAGTCAGGGGATTCTTTAGAGTTTTGCCCTCACAGTCACAGAGAAAACATACCTAGTCCAAATGGATTGTCCTTTTTATGTAATATTGCAATAGATTCCAACATAACATTTCACTAAAGAGCTGTTATATCTGTCTTCTCTAAAAACACACCTACTTCTGCGTCTCATTTTTCTGGTATTTTTTGCATGTTGAATCACTAGTTGCATACAATGAAATACTGGATTTTCCCTGTTATTAGATTTATATGCGTTGGAAATTTGATTCATGAAAATTGATATGACATTGCGGTATCATGCTGTCAGGAGAACGACTGTTTTCAGCAGCACAAGTCTTACAATAAGACAGTGTGTTGGGATTTGTCTATTTGTCTGATCGAGTATGTTGCACTCTTCACATCCTCTTTATCATTACTTACTTTTGTCCCACAGATTTATCAGTTTCTGAGAGCAGTGTGTTAATAATAGAGTATCTTAGTATGTATATCTTCCCTAAAAAAGGAGTTATTTTTTACCTAAATCTTCTCTCCTCTATTCTTCCATGTGGTAATCATCTAGAATTTTGGTGTAAATGTGTTTTTAATGTCTTGTTTGAAAACTAATACTAAATTAGACAGACGGTTTTTTTCCTTTCCTTGTGACTCCTGTTATGTTTTCCTGGGTTAACATTTCTTCTTCCTGATGTACATTCTTTACCGGTTCTTTCACTGCAGGCCTGTGGGAGGTCAAATTTGAGTCTGTTTGTAAGCCAGAAAACGTCTTTCTTTCTTTGACACATAGTGCGAATAGGTGTTTAATTTAGCTTTGTAGTAATTTTTTTCCTTCTTTGTCATGTTATTTTTCTGATCCTACGCATCTTTTCCTTAAAATGGATATAAAACCCTAAATATTGTGACTGTAACTGAGATAGTACACGCAGAGCTTGCTAGTCATGTTGCTTAGGAGAATTAAATAGTCAATAATGATAAAGATTATTAACCATTATAATGATATCATAATAATGTAACATATAATAATATTAATGTATAATAATTATACATTAATTTATAATTATAATGTACAGTGTATAATGTATGCAATGAATAATAATAATATATTAATATTATTAATCATTATAATCCTCAGAGTGTGCATTCTCAGAGAACCACTGCTTAAGATTGAGAATGTGAAGCTCACACACAAAAAGTATGAAAGAGTGGCATGACTGTGACTTTAATTCTCAGCCCTTGGGTATCTTCAGCTGTGGTCGTCTGCACAGTGTGTACAGATAATGTAATCTGTTCCCACAGACCCAAGGCAGAAGAGCACAGCCTGCCTCATGCCTGGGTTGCTCTGGGCTGCCTGTTGGGGAGCCTCTGCTGTGAGACTAGTTGGACTCTGAACAGAGAAAGATGAAAAAAGACTCTTTCCTTTCCCTCAGATTTCTCCCCCCAAGTTTTATTCACTTTTACATCCAGAGCAGATACTCTCTTCCCAGAAGCTTGGTGTTACTCTGTGATTCAGGCTTCCCAGACACCTAGTCATTTCAGCTCCCAAGGCCCAAGGTGACTGCAGAGTCATGTATCACCCACTCATCCCATCTTGGCCTGTTTCCCGTCATGGAGGACCCATGAGTGGGGAGAGGAGCCATTGAGGGAGATTGATCTGGAAGTCCTGGTGAATCTGAGCTTCAGAGAATGAAGCAGAAAAGGGGAATATGAGACTGCCAGGGCTTCAGTGGGGGAGGAATATGGAGGAACCGAGAGGGGTGTTATGGCCGCACAGAGTCAAGGGGAGGGATGTTCCAAAGTTTCCCAAGAAGGGAAACCTTGCACTGAAGTGGGGATACGATTTTACATGTTGGAAATGTCTGTGCTGGTTTCACCAATTCTGGTGTCCCTGAGGGATCAACTGGTGTGACACCACAGGACAGAAGTTGCAGTCACTTTCAGGACTTAAGGAAGGTGAAACCTTTCAGCTTAGTCCTTTGTGAGCCAGTCAGGGGTCAAGTCTAGAAAGGCTTGGAGCCTGAGTCCGTCCAATGTGGTTTCGTACTGTTCCAGCCCAGCTCCTCTGGACCCCAGCTGGGAAAAGGGGACATCAGATATAGTCAGATCTACTCATCGCAGCTTCTGTAGGTTGCCATGAGGCAGGTAATAGCCCAGGCATCGTCACTGGAGCTCATAGTCGCCCTCCTTCTTCCGCCGGCAGACGAGGTGAGGTGAGGAGAGCGCATCAGAATGGTCCAGTCAGCTGCCCAGTATGGGAGACTCCAGGAGAAGGAGATGCCAAAGCCACAGAGACCCAATGTCTCCTGTGTCTCCCTCTTCCTTTTGTCCACTTAATTTTCACCCTCAGTCCTTCTTTTCCTTTCCTTTTCCCTCTCTTGGCTCTCTCTCCCACTCTTTCCCCTACATGTTCTAGCTTAATTGAGGTATTACCGACATACAGTAAACTGCATACATTTAAAGTGAATAAATTTATACATTTTGATTATAACATATTGAACCATCACCTCAATCGAGAAAAGGAATGCCCATCCTCCCTAAATTTCCTCATGCTCATTTTAATTCCTCCTTCCCTGCTGTTTGCAAACACATTCTCATTCCCAGGTAACCAGTATATGTCTGGTATATGTCCTTATAGATTTTCGTGTATTTTCCAAGGATTTTTATAAATGGGATCATATACTATGTACTCATTTTTTACTGGCTTCTTTCACTCAGAATAATTATTTTGAGATTTATTCTTGTCATCGCATGTACTATGAATTCATTCCTATCCCCAATGCTTCCCTGGCAGCACTGTGCACACACCCGAGTGCTTCCCAGGTTGGAGTGAGAGCCAATAGTACTGCTGCATCCCCCAAAGTAGGAATGCACCTTGGTGCAAATCTGGGAGGGGTTGGCGGGAGCCCTGGACCCTCAAATGAATGCTTTCCTGGATGATTGGAAAGCCCACCATGCCACTGCAGTCCTAATGATTGGCCAATGTTCAGAACCCGTGAAGAAGTCCCACCCACCAAGCACAGAGGCTGGCATGAGCATGAGAAAAGGCAGCAGCAGATATATGCACACATGCAAATGCTTTCCCAGATGGCACAAATACCCATAGTAGTGCTGCAGTCTCACAACTGGGTAGGTGCCTCCGTGTGGCTGCAGCTCTGAGCTCAGTGTTAATGCTTTCCCAGCGGATGGGAACACCCACTTTACCAACGCAACTTTCAGCATATGGGGTGGGATCAGAAAGACAGCTCATGCTTCCCCCACAGCGGTAGCAGGTGGAATCTGTGACCTGATACAACCACAAATATGCAGGCAAAAGATTAGTTGATCAAAGACCATAAGAAACTACACTAACAATTCAGAGCAGAAGGAAATGACAAACCTCTAGAAACGAACCTTGAAGTCACAGAAATTTACAATCTAAATGACAGAGAATTCAAAATAACTGTCATTACAGAAACTCACCAAGTTACAAGAATGTTCAGACAGTTCGATGAACTCAGGAATAAAATTAATAAGGAAAAGGAATACTTCATCGAAGAAACTGAAACTATTAAAAAAAAGACAAGCAGAAATTCTGGATATGAAAAACATAATTATTGAGATAAAAAATAATCTAGAATCATTAAAAAACAGCTGATATTATGGATGAAAGAATTAGTGATTTAGAGGATTGAAATACAGAAATGCTTTCAGTGGATGAGGAGAGAAGACTCAGATTTTTAAAAAATGAAGGAATTCTTGGAGAAATATATGACTCAATTATAAAAGCAACCTAAGAATTATACGTATCACAGAAGAAGAAAAGAGGGAGAAAGGATCAGAGAGCTTGTTAAAAGAAATAATAGCTGAGAACTTTCCAAACCTGGGGAAGAACTGGACTTACAAGTACATGAAACCAGCAGAAGGCCTAATAACATCAATGCTAAAAGACCTCCTCCAAGGCATATAATAGTAAAATTGACAAAAGCCAATGATAAAGAAAAAATATTAAAGGAAGCAAACAGAAGAAAATAACCTACAAAGGAACCCCTATCAGGCTTTCAGCTTATTTCTTGGCAGAAACTTTACAGGCAAGGAAAGAATGGAATGATATAATAGAGATATTGAAAGACAAAAACTTTCAGCCAAGAATACTCTATCCAGTGAAATGATCTTTATGATACAATGGAGAAATAAAAGTTTTCGCAGATAAACAAAGTCTGAGGGAGTTCATCGTCACTAGATGTCCCATACAAGCAATGATCAAGAACGCCATCATACCTGAAACAAATAGAAGACAAATGTCTACAAAGCTTTGAGCAAAGAGATAAATAGACAGACAAAATCAGAAAGCTACAGCTCTGTATCACAACAAGGTAGCAAATACTTAATTATAACTTAAAAAAAGAATGGAAGGAAAGCATAAAAAGTAACTATAAACACTTCAGCATAGTCACAAATGCACAACACAAAAATGAATAACTTGTGACAACAATAACTCAGAAGGAGAAGAGGAAAGGGATGGAACCTGCTTAGTCTAATGGAGATAAGAGGCTCTCAGAAGATGGACTATGTCATCTATGACATCTTCATACAAACCTCACAGTAACCAGCAAACAAAGAATCAGAGCAGAGCCATAGATAATAAAAAAAGAGAAAACTTTCACAGAAAACCCCCAAAATGAAATAGTAGTCCGAAACTGAAAGGAAGAGAAACAATGGAATTATAGATTAGGAGGGATTAAGCCCTCAGGTATCAATAATCACTCTAAATGTAAATCGATTGAATTCTCCAATCAACAGACACAGAGTGGTGGGGTGGATTAGAAAACAAGACCCAACAATACGTTGCCTCCAGGAAACACATCTCAGCACTAAAAACAAACAGGCTCAGAATGAATGGATGGGAGACAATACTCCAAGCAAATGGCAAATAAAACAAAGTAGGTGTTTCCATAGTTATATCAGACAAAGCAGACTTCAAGATAAAAAAGACTATGAGAGACAAAGAGGGGCAGTATATAATGATAAAGAGGACTTTCCACCAAGAGGACATAAGACTTATAAAGTTATATGCACCTAACGCAACACCACAAAAAAATATAAAGCAACTATCAATAGACCTAAAGGGAGAAATTAACAGCAACACAGAAATAGCAGGGGAGCTGAACATCCCACTTACATCCATGGATAGATCATGCATAGAAAGGCAACAAGTAAATAGTGGAATGAAATGAAACATATGATCTGATGAACTTGATATATATAGAGCATACCCTCCCAAAAAAGCGGAATACACATTCTTCTTAAGTGCACATGGAACCTTCTCAAAGATAGACCATATGTTGTGAAACAAGGCAAGCCTGAATAAACTTAAGATTGAAATCATATCAAGCTTCTTTTCTGACCACAATGCTATGACACTAGAAATCATCTACAAGACAAAAGATGGGGAAGTTACAAATATGTGGAGACTAAAGAACACACGACTGAAGAAACATTGGATCAATGAACAAATGAAAGGAGAAATCAAAAAATACCTGAAGACAAATGAAAATGAAAAGACCCAAAACAACTCTTATGGGATGCAGCAAAAGCAGTTCTAAGAAGGAAATTCATAACAATACAAGCGCATCTCAGCAAACAAGAAAAATACCAAATAATTACCTTAAACTACACCTAATTGAATCAGAAAATGAAGAACAAATGAAGCCCAAAGTCAGCAGAATGAGGGAAATAATAAAAATTAGAGCAGAAATAAATGAAATAGAGACTAAAAAAACTGTAGAAAGGATCAATGAAACAAAGAGCTGGTTCTTTGTGAAGATTGAAACAAAACTGACAGACCCTTAGCCAGACTCACTAAGAAAAAAAGAGAAGGCTCAACACATAAAATTAGAAATGAAAGAGGAGAAATTACAACAGATACCACAGAAATCCAAAGGAAGATAAAAGAATACACTGAACGACTTACATGCCACCAAATTGGATAACCTAAAAGAAATAGATAAATTATTAGATTCATACAACCTCCCAAAACTGATTCAAGGAGAAACAGAGAAAATGAACAGACAAATCACAAGTAAATAGATCGAAATGGTCATCAAAAACCTCCCAAAAACAAAAGTCCAGGACCAGATGTCTTCTCTGGAGAATTCTACACAATATTCAAACAAGATTTAATACCTATGCCTCTGAAACTATTCCAAGCAGTTGAAGAAGATGGAAGACTTCCTAATTCATTCCATGAGGCCAACATCACCCTGACAGCAAAAGCAGGCAAGGACATCACAAAGAAGGAATATTACAGGCCGATATCGCTGATGAACACAGATGCAAAAATCCTCAACTAAATATCAGCAAATCGAACACAGCAGTATATTACAAGGATCATATACCATTATCAAGTGGAATTTATACCAGGGATGCAGGGAAGGTTCAACATCCGCAAATCAATCAATGTGCTACACCACAATAACAAAATGAGGAATAAAAATCACATGATCCTCTAGACAGATGCAGAGAAAGGATTTGACAAAACACAACATCCATTTATGATAAAAACTCTCAATAAAATGGGTATAGAAGGAAAATACCTCAACACAATAAAGGTCAAATATCACAAACCCACAGCCAACATCATACTTAATGGTGAAAAACTTAAAGCCATTCCTCTGAGAACAGGAAGAAGACAAAGTTACCCACTCTCGCCACTCCCATTCAACATAGTACTGGAGGTTTTGGCCAGAGCAATTAGGCTGGAAAAAGAAATAAAAGAAATCTAAACTGGAAAGGAAGAAATTAAACTCTTGCTGTTTGCAGATGACATGATTGTAAATATAGAAAACCCAAAACAATCCATCAGAAAACTATTAGAAATAATCAACCACTACAGCAAAGTTGCAGCGTACAAAATCAACTAACAAAAAGCAGTTGCATTTGTATACTCTAATAATGAACTAACAGAAAGAGAACTCAAGAGTACAATCGCATTTACAATTGCAACAAAATGAAAAAAGTTATTAGGGATAAATTTAACCAAAGAGGTTAAAGACCTATACAATGAAAACTGTAAGACATTATTGAAAGAAATCAATGATGACCTGAAGTAATGGGAAGATATTCCATGAACATGGATTGGAAGAATAAACACAGTTAAAATGTCCATATTACCTAAAGTAATCTACGGATTCAAAGCAATCCCAATCAGAATCCCAATGACATTCTTCATAGAAACAGAACACAGAATCCTAAATGATATATGGAAAAACAAAAGACCTCAAATAGCCAAAGAAATCCTGAGAAGAAAGAACAAACCTGGAGGCATCACAATCCTAACTTGAAAATATATTACATAGCTACAGTAATGAAAATGGCATGGTACTGGCACAAAAGCAGACTCATAGATCAATGGAGCAGAACTGAAAGCCCAGAAAATAAACCACATATCTGTGGTCAGTTAATCTCTGACAAAGCAGCCAAGATCATACAATGGAGAAAGGTAAGTCTCTTCAATAAATGCTGTTGGGAAAACAGGACAGCCACATGCAAATGAATGAAAGTAGATCATTATCTTCCACCATACGCAAAAATTAACTCGAAATGGATAAAAGACTTGAATCTAACACTTGAAATCATAAAACTCCTAGAAGAAAATATACGCAGTACAGTCTTTGACATCAGTCTTTTCTGCACCCTTCCCAATACTATGTCTACTCAAGCAAGGGAAAGAAAAGAAAAAATATACAAATGGGACTACATGAGACTAAAAGTCTTCTGTAAGGCAAAGGAAATGATGAACAAAACGAAAAGACAGGGCCAGGCCCTTGGGTTAGTGGTTAAGTGCACGAGCTCCGCTACTGGCGGCCCAGGTTCGGATCCCAGATGCGCACAGATGCACCGCTTGTCCGGCCATGCTGAGGCCGCGTCCCACATACAACAACTAGAAGGATGTGCAACTATGACATACAACTATCAACTGGGACTTTGGGGAAAACAAAAAAGGAGGAAGATTAGCAATAGATGTTAGCTCAGAGCCGGTCTTCCTCAGAACAAAAGAGGAGGATTAGCACGGATGTTAGCTCAGGGCTGATCTTCCTCAAAAAAATTAAAAAACGAAAAGACAACCCACAAACTGGGAGAAAATGTTTGCACATCATATATCTGACAAGGGGTTAATTTCCAAAATATATAAACAACTCATACACCCGACAACAACAAAAAAGATAATCCAATCTAAAAATGGGCAGAGGATATGAACAGACATTTTTCCAAAGAAGGTATACAGAAGCCCAACAGGCACATGAAAAGATGTATAACATCACTAATTATTAGGGATATTCAAATCAAAACTACAATGAGTGATAACCTTACACCTGTCAGAATGGCTATATCTCCCAAGACAAAAAATAACAAATGTTGGAGATGATAAGGAGAAAAGAGCACCCTCACACACTGCTGGTGGGAATGCACACAGTTGCAGCCACCGGGGAAAACAGTATGGAGATTTCTCAAAAATTAAAAATAGAAATACCATAACTTCCAGCTATCCCACTACTGGGTATTTATCCAAAAAAATTGAAATCAACAATTCAAAGAGATTTACGCACCCCTGTGTTCACTGTGGCATTATTCACAATAGCCAAGACATGGAAGCACCCCAAGTGCCCTGCTACAGATGAATGGATAAAGAAGATGTGGTATGTAGTATATATAATGGAATACTACTCAGCCAGGAAAAAAAAGACAAGATCGTCCTGTTTGCAACAACCTGGATGGACCTTGAGGATATGATGTTAAATGAAATAAGCCAGACAAAGGTATATGCATGATTTCACTCATATGTAGAAGATAAACATACACAGGGATAAAGAGAACAGATTAGTGCTTACCAGAGGGGAAGGGGGCTGGGGGTTTAGTGAAAGAGTTAAAGGGGCACATGTGCATGGTATGGATAAAAGTCAGACTACTTGTGGTAAGCACGATGTAGTCTATACAGAAATTCACAGATAATAATGAACACCCGAAATTACACAATGTTAAAACCCTTTATAATTTCAATAAAATAATTAAAAAAGAAAAAAATAATTCATTATTTTTTATGGCTGAATAGTATTCCACTGTGGGGATATACCACACTTTGTGTATCCTTTCACCAGTAGATGGACATTTGAGTTGTTTTCCGTTTTTGTCTACTATAACTAGGTTGTTATCAACATGTGTGTACAAGTCTGTGTATATAAATATGTGTTTATTTCCCTTAGATGAATTCCTAGGAGAGGAATGGCTGGTTAGACATATGTAATTAGTAAAGACGCATCCAAGCTATTTTTCACCAGTACTGATGAGAGTTTCAGTGACTTGACATCTTCAACAACATTTGCTATAGTCAGTTTTTTTAATTTTAGCCATTCTCAAGTGTGGTGGAATCTTATGGTGACTGTCACTTACATTTCCCCAATGACTCATGTTGTGAAGGAGTAGGCAAGCCACACACAGACTGGGAGAAAACATCTGCAAATCATATCCCTAGAAAAGGATGTGTATTTATAATATATAAAGACCTCTTACAACCTAATAGTAAGAAGACAATCAACACGTCATGGCTTGCCAGGAGACAGCACATCAGGTTTGTGATGAGCACCAGGGGGCCCGCCAAGCAGATGAGGATGAGGGCCCAGAAGGGGGGGTCTGGGGAGACAAGTGGTGTGGTGAGCCATGTCCTGTCATCACCCCAGGGCTCCTGGTGACCCCACTGTGCCTCAACTCTCCTTGACAAGGGTTGGCCAACATTCTTCATCATCCAAGACACTGTGCACATGGTTCTCTTTGATGAGACACAGCATCAAGATACTCATCCCCTACCATGGGCTAGGACTTCCTGCAGGTTTAAAAGGTTTCTCAGTCAAGGTGTCATCTCTATTGGGAAAATATTCTGGAAGTGAATGAAATGGAGAATGCATGTGAGTGTGTTTCACTCTTTTTAATAAAACTTTTTAGACACAGAAAAATAAAAGGAACAGTTTCATAAACATCCACCATCTAGATTTAACAACGTATATTCCATCCAATTAAAACAATATTTCATCAATGTATAAATTATTAACACTTGCCACCCTTGATTCATCCCATGTTTTCAATGAAATATTAAAGTCAAGTAGACATCATGATGTTTCAAACAATTTTAGTTTCCATCTCTAAAAAGTGAACACACTTTGCTACAAAATCCAAGACCATTATCACAGAATAAAAGTGTAATAAATTAAACCAAATTCATACCTCTGGGCACAGAGGTATGAATTTGGCCTGGACTTTCTTAGGACGGTCGGGGGGAGAATGGGTCATCATAGTTGGCAAGCCTATGGGATCTCTCTAAATTTGTAAAATCCCACTCAAATGTGTTCTTCCATGCCTGGAAACACATCATCCCCTTCTCCTTTATCTATTTGCTTAATATTCATTTTCTAGAATTAACCTACAATGTAACTTCCTGCAGGAAGTCTTCTCTGATTACCACCTCCAAGTATGAGTTTGTTCACATCAAATAATTGATAAGTTTGAATTCTCTATTCTTGTTATTGCCAGCTACAACATAAACTCCAGGAGGTGAGGACACACAGCACCCAGTGGGCATGGGTGGAAGGGTGCAGGTCCCTCTACTTGTACCTCTATCCAGACAAACTCTTAGAGGTGTGCTGTCTGATATGGAGCAGCAACAAGTCTCTTTTTGAATTAAAATTAATTTTAGTTAAATAAAATAAAAAATCTAGTACCTCAGTAACATTAAAAATCAGTACAAATAAAGACCAGTCACAATACCATCTTTCGAGTACTCAATAGCCACATGTGACTATGCACTGGAGAGCACAGATATAGAACATTCCAACACTGCAGAAAGTTCTAGCGCATTGGTGCTCATCTGGAGCGGGACTGGGTAAACTATAGCCTGTGGATCAGAAACCACATGATGCCCAAACCTGTAAGTCTTCTTCACACACAGCTGGAGACCCTCACTGACCATCTGGCCCAGTGGCTTTCAGGGCAGAGATAAGGAAACAAAAGTCCAGAGAGGGTAGGTGCCTAGCTTGAGGTCACAGAGTTGTCTAGGAGAAGGTGATGGCCTCCTATATTACACTGGTGTCCATTTCTCTCTCTCAATGGTGGGTAAAGACTGGGGGTCTATGCCACCTCCTGCCAGCCTGAGAAAGTTCAATGCTCTCTCAGCCCCAGGCATCCAGAATCCCCAGAAAGTCCGCATTTCCTTTCACAATGACCAGGGAGCCTTATCATTCCCAAGGACACTCTTCCTGACCAGGGTCAAGTTCTGCAGCTGGGTCCATTCTGGGTCAGCCACAGGAATTCCTCATAGATGGCAACTCTGTCCAGTCTCTGTGCCAAGGCGGCAAGGTACACAGGGAGTCCACTCCAGTGTGGTTACTGTGGGGGACAGACCTGGAAGGGCACAAGGGATGAACAAGGGTGTCTAGAATTCTACCCTGATTCTAGATTCCCTGCCTCTGGGTCCTGTCCAAGATAACTTTCTGCAATAATGTAAACATTTGTCTGCACTACCAAATACAATCATTATTAGCCCCGTGTTGTTATCAAGCACTTAAAATGTGGCTAGTGTTTGTGAGTGAGGAACTCAATTTATCACGTAATTTCATTTTAAGTAATTAATTTATAAATAAATAACCACAGGGAGAACATTTTTGAAACATTTGAGAAAGGACCTTTGCAAATGCATAAAAACAATGAATACACTGGTAAAAAAAAGGTCAAAATCAACTTTTCAAAAGTCTAGAAATTAATCAATGGCTTGTAAGAATCTGAGGAGGGTTTAGTGAAGAAACATGGTAGAATCTTGATAACAGGAGCAAACTTTGTGGCATTATAACTTGCACTATCCCATCCTGCTCTCACAATATCTTGCATAACTTTGAAAACCATCAGTCTCAGAACCATGGTAGCTGAGACAACCAGCAGCCAAGCAGAAATGATGGGTTTGGAGCTCTGAAAAGAGCCATCCCCATTGAACTGTCACTAGCTGACCTGCCTGGCAGCTTCCCGAAAAAGCCCCATGTTCAGGGCTTGATGTTACTTGACTCAGAGCTTGCCCAGGGAGGAAAGTCTGTCCCCAGGACACTTGCTAAAAATATTCAGGGCTAATTGTTTTCTATTGTAGCTGCCTGAGGGAGTGACACCAGCTGAGGCAGGCAATGGTGAGCCAAAAACTCAGAAGAAAAATTGGGGGAATGAGATGTCCACAAGGGGCTTTGAAAAGCTCCAGTGTATTTGCGGGCATCTAGAAGGCCACAAATGCTCAGGGCTGTGGCACGCCCAGGAAAGACTTGAGACCATCTTAATCTCTCACCTCTAGTTGAAGGGTTGGCTTAATATCTGAAAACTGGATTATGTATTACACAATATTAATAGAATAAGGGCAAATACCACGAAATCTCGAGCACATATACAGAAAATAATTTTACAAAATACAACGCCCTTCATGTCTAAAAAAGAAAACACTCAACAAATTAGGAATACAAAAAAACTTTCTCAACCTATAAACAGCATCGATGAAAAACCCACGGCTAACACCATATTCAATGGTGAAAGACTGAAAATTTCCCCCTAAGACCAGGGACAAGACAATGATGTCTTCCCATATCTCGTATGTTAATCACAGGTACGAAAGGTTCTAATGAGGGCAATTAGGCAAGAAAAAGGAAAAAAAGAAACCCAGATTGGAAGGGAAGAGGTAAAACTATTTGTTTTGCAGATGAGAAGATATTGAATATAGGAAAACCTAAAAAATACACTCCTCCCCACACATAATATGTGAATCGTATACTAATAGGTGTATAAAAAATTTAAATTGCCCCATGTGGTTAGCGGCTCCACTATTGGAGAGCACAGTTAGACTGCTGATATTTGTTGAAAGTCTCCAAAAGAGGAGGAGGAGCAGGATGCTGGAGGTTGGTGGCACCAAATGTTAATGCTTTTCTCATCCCCCGAAAACCTATGGAAGGAGATGTTAGGATTAGTTGACAGGGATGTGGGGCAGAATGGGCACGATGTAAGTGACTTCCAGATCAATGATGTGTCACGGGAGCTCAGAGTCATCAGCCACCAGCTCAGCCAATGCTTCCAATCTCCTCAACCTACATCAAGTTGGTGACCAGGCAGGAGTGAAATACGTCTCAAAGCTGGCTGCCACTGTAGAGCTTGGTGACCTAGAACAAACGCGAGGGAGAGTGGGTGAGGTGGAGGTCTCCTGGGGATGCAAGGCGCCACTGGTGCCAGTGAAAGATCACAGATCTTGGGGCAAGGGAGATCTGACTTCAAATCCTGGCTCTCTCCCTAACTCACTGTGTGACCTTAAGCACAATACTCCCATTTCTGAGCTTCAGTTTATCCATGTGAGAAATGGGGATGGCAGCTAGGACATCACCTCTGGACACTGAGAGAACCCAGACATGCAGGGAAAATGAAGGGTTGAAACAATCACATAACAGATGTAAGTCAGATGGAGGAATGATTGTGCACTTAGGGCAAGGAGAGACGGGAGAGGGAGACCCCACCTGGTCCTGGGTGTCCCCGAGCAGGGCGGTGTACTCCAAGGATGTGGGCTCCGAGTTGCTGAGGTTCCAGCTGATGATGCAGAAATGTAGCTGGTGCTCTCTCTGGATGCATAAACTCTGGGCTGCAGAGCCTGGAGCCACGGAGAGGAAGAGCAGACAGGTGGAGACTCTCAGCTCCCAGCACAGAGGCATGGTGGCCCACGAGGTCAGGGTGGTGGGTACAGACAGCGTCCACACTGGTGGCTGTCCCATCCTTCTCAGGCCTGGGGAGAGAGGGATGTGGGGACTCTAGAGAGAGGTCCTGAAACCTCTGGGGGTGGGGGCCAGAACAGGAAGGAGGAAATGGGAGGACAGTGGGGAGACAGAGAGGGGTGGTTACAAAAGTGGTCATTAGGGGCAAATGCTGAGGGGAGGGTCTCACCTGAGGGAGACCAGTCTGCAACTCGAGTAGAATGGGCCCAGGCTGCTCTTCTTGAACAAAGATCCAGCTGGGGAGGAAGGAGGAGGAGGAGGAGCAGGAGGGACAGGGTTTGAAGGAGGGGCTGGGTGGGATTTAACCCACCAGGAGCTGCTGGGACCAGGGTCTCCCCAGGCTCTGCAGGACCCTCTCAGTGAAGTTGATCGTGGCTTAGTCTTTGCTCATGTCTGAGGAGCACCAGAGGGTGGAGATGGTGACGTTGACTGTGAGGGTCCTCAGGTTGTGCCCCAAAGCTGCAAGACGAGAGGGAGAGCGATGGCCGTCTCTGAAAGCTGGGCTGAGACCACACCAGGGTCCTGCACTCATTATAATCTGTCGTCTTCTTTCCCAGTGGCAACACCATCCACACGTGGGGTCACCCAAGTCAGAACCACCATATCTGCTCAGCTCCACCTCCCTCCCAGTAACACCCATTCACCTTGCACACTGGTCCTCAGATACACTCCCTCTCTCCATCCCTGTCCTAGCTCAGGTCTTAACTTCCTTCACCCGGACAAACACCCCAGCAGGTTCACTGAATGCTCTAAAGGATGTTCCACGTGGACTACTAGAAGAATCTTTCTGAAATGAATACACCACTAGGGCCACCATTGCTCTAGTACCACCCATGGCTCCCTATGGCCTTCAGTGTTTAGTTCAACCTTCTTGACCTGGCACTCAAGGCTCTACTCAATCTGGTTCCTGCTGACCTTTCAGTCTCATTTTATCCATCTACTGCGGGTTAAAGGTTATGCTTCATGCAACCCAAATTCGTTTCAATTCTCCCCATACGGAATGTTGTTTCTGGCCGGAGCCTTTGCTCATGGAATCCCCTCTTCCAGGAAAACCCTTCATCCTCTATTTGCCGGGGTCACTCCTACTCATTCTTAAAGACTTCATTCTGGTGAAACTTTCTCTAGCAAGCTCTTCCCCTCCAAATTATGCCAGGTGCATCTCCCCGAAATATCCCATATTGTATTATAATGGTGTGTTAATTTCACAAGACTAGGGGCTCTCTGAGGTCTGGCCTTAGACTGAATCGTTGGTATAATCTTTGTAATCAGCATGATTGCCGTAAGACCAGAATTTCACACCCTGGCTTCCCAGCTCCTGGATAACACCTGGCTCATGGGGAGTGGGGCCAGAGAGATTCTCTTGGGAAGGAAAAGGGGCCCCAAGATACCTGTGGTGGCTTCTGGTGGCACAGGTGATGATCAAGTATGCAGGGACCTGGTGGTCGGCTTGGGAGCTGTGGAGAGGGCTGTCAGCAGGGAGGGACAGAGTGGGAGGAGCCCCCAGGCTCACACGGGCTCCAGCACTGGCTGTCTCAGGACCACCATTCACAGGTGAAGCATAAATGAGAGTGAGGGGACGGGTGACTGTGTGAGTAGAGGGATGAGCAAGCCTGTGGATGAGAGGAGCCCAAGAGAGAGAGATAGGTGAACAAGAGAGACTGAACTCGGAATAGAGACAGATAGACAGGCAGAAAAATGGGAAGATGAATGGGATACCTGGAAAAGGAGGACCAAGGGTGGGGCCCTAGGAGAATTAAAGTGAAAACCACGTGGGGTCAGAATGTGGTGGAGAACATATCTGTGTCTAAGGCTTTGTCACAATGGGCTGGGACTCTCCATCAGAACCCGGGAGGGAGAGAAGGGATGAATTAGAGCACTTCCAGGTGCCTCCCTCATCAAGGACAGCAGGTGAAGGAGAACAAGTGCTCCACAACCCCAAATGCAGACGGGACCTAGGAGATCAGGGCCAGGAATACTCACTGTTGGTAGTCGGGTCCATGGCTCCATAGGTGTAACCTGTGGGGAGAAGGCGAGAGGAGCTGAGCAAGAGTTGGGGTGAACATAAAGAATTAAGGGAAAGGAAGGATGTAGGGACCTTTGAGGGAAAAGCAGAGAGGAAAGCAGAGGGGATGAGTAGAGGGGTGTTCAGGGAGAAGGCAACGAGATGGAAGTTGGCTGGACCCAGTGATCACACAGTGATGAGAAGACTGAACCCAGAACATGAGGATAGAGAGATGGATCATAGCTCACTTTAGAGCAACAGAGGGAACACAGACCTCCGACTGGGAGACAGAGCGTGGCTGTATCACAGCCCCTCACCACTGACGTAGAGGCTGTCCCAGTCCAGGGTGAAGGAGCCCAGGTTGGTGATGCTCTGTGTCTCATGGCTCAGCTCCCAGTAGAGTCACTCTCTGTCCAGCCTGGGACCTGCGGGAGTCAGAGTGGAAGGTGCAGATGATGTCCACCACAGTGGCTGCCGCACCCTTCTCAAGCCTGGGGGAGGAAGATCATGGGGATGTGGAATACTGAGCAGGGGTAGTTCTGGGTGTGGAAAACGAGAGAGGGGAAGGGAGGAGGCTGATGGAGATGCTGAAGGGGCTGCTCTGATGCCTGCAGTGTCTCTCCTAGGTGTCTCCCGTGTGAGACAACCCCCTCACAAGTAAGGCCTGAATTCTTTTAGGATGTGGAGGGGTGCCTGTGAGTGGCAAAGAGGGGTGAACACACACACCTGGGTGAGGGGGCGCCTGCAGGTCTGCACGGACAGCAGCGAGGAGCAAAGTCAGTGCCCTGTGCCATCTGACACATGCAGGCAAGAAAGTACCGTTATGTTCTCTTGGTTCTACAATCCAAGATCTTTTCTTTCTACTTCTTTCCTACTCCACAGCCATCAGCCAGGCGTAGGGAACAATCATCTTATTCTTAATCTTATTCCCAGCACCTCCCATCTTGCATATTAAGTCTTCATTCTTAACCATGAAGTCCATTTTAACCCACATGCTTAGACCAAACCCTAATCACATCATCCTTCTACACGCATCTCTCCAGAGTCTTCCCACTGGTCTTAGAACAGAGTCTCAAGTCACCCCTGATCTGGTCCTGCCTGTCCCCCATCGCTGGTGTGGCTCACACCCCTCCCCCTGTGTTGACTCAGCTCAGCCATCCCTCTTCTCAGTTCATGGACTCACCAAGCTCTCTGCTTCAAGGGTGTGCTCATGCGGTCCCTCTGCCTGAAACGCTCTCTTGAACACACTCTCACACCCTCACTCCAGTCTAACCCTCCGACCAGCTAAATCCAGTCCCAACTCCAGCTCTCAAGCTAAATATCAGTCCTTCTCAAGAGGGCTTCACTGCCCCCTCAGGTTGATTCCCCTTGTGCCAAACTCCTACATCACTCTCATCATTAACTTTTGAAAATCCAAATTCCCAAATACAATATAAATTCCATAGAGGTGGGACAAGGTCTCTCTGGTTCTCCAGGTCCCCATGCATGTGGCCCAGGGCCTGGCTCATGAGATGAGGAACCATCCCGGTTTGTCTAGGACTGCCCTGGTTTGAACCGTAAACGTCCTGTGTCCTGGAAATCCCCACTGTCCTGAATAAACGAGGATGGTTGGTCACCATTAATTATACACTCAAAGACTATCTATTGCATGACAAGCACACATTCCCCTCAAGAACATCACAGGAAATCTAGAATGAAAAAGGCACACACACATACACACACAATTAGTAGAGGCCAACAACTAAATACAAAATTACTTAACAAGATTCTCTGCAACGTGAATCACCAGACTGTTATTTCAGAAAAGTTTCAAGAAACAAAGTTAATTCCCTTTAGATGGCAAGGTGGAGAGGACAGTCTATTTGGAGACTAGAGCCCTTCCCTTCAACCTACATTGTTGCTTAGTACTCCTCCAAATGATTTGAAATGTCATAAAGAAAAAAATGCTCAAAATAAATCTGGCTACTGGCAAATTCAATTTTAAATTTGTTATTAATACAAAGAAGTTCCAATAATCTTTTTCCCTGAATGCTCCTTTATTTCAAATTTATGTGGAGGATTTATAGGACTTTAGAAGTCAAATTGAATGGGTCTAAGGAATGTTGCTGATTATCCCTGCTAATATTTCATGGGATGTCTTCTAATACTACATACACACGCAAAACATTTCTGTATTTATCTTATATATAAATCCTGACTTTTGAGTATTATGCAAGTAAATCTATATTTTCTACTATAATACACATTTGCAGTTATTTACGTTTGTTTCATGTGGTTTTATTTGCATACAACTGTACTTACTGAAATATTTACCACACAGAACCACACACAGCTTACCATGTTTCCATCCATCAAACATCAACAATATTTCTCAAGATACCCTCACTCTCAGTGACTCCATGTGGTGACAACCTGAGCCCAGGAAAGGCCACTGGCAGGTCTTCTGCACAGCGGAGGCTGCCGGAACCTCTTGGTACCAGGTCCACAGGGTACTCACCTGGTCACACAGAAATCCACAGATCAGTGAGGACAGGTGGACTCTGAGCCTGTTTTCACCTCAAACTTGATCTCCACGGATGCTTTTCGTGTCTGAGGGGGGAAAAAAAGCGCAAACAAGCTTTTGAGGCCTTTTACAGGGTGTTGGATGGAAAGGCCAACCCCATTCACTTTTCTTTTTTTGTATTTACTGATTTGACTGTAACTGTTAGCTGTGACTGTATTTTCCCGATTCCTATCCAGCCACCTGCTGCTCCCCGAGATGGGAGAAAGCAGCTTTGTGCTGTGTGCACTTGAGTCGCTCAACTCACTTGGCTGGCCAGAGACTTTTTGGTGACTCTGGACCCTTTAAACAAGCTTGTCATTTAGGGACACTGTAAGTTACTCGCTGACTTGTCAACAATTTCCACACTTCATTCAGGGCTTGGGAGATTTTCAGGCCCTGGAGCAGGTTTCCCAACCTCGGCACAACTGATATTTCGGGCCTAATAAATCTCTGTCAGGCGGTCCTGGGCCCTGGAGGACACTGAGCAGCATCCCTGCCTCCCCCACTAGATGACAGGAGCGCCCCATTTGTAACAACCCAAACACCGTCTGCAGACGCGGATAAGCCCTCTGGGGACAAAATCACACGGAGGACGATGATGGGGACTCTGAGGATGGGACAGCGGCTCCCGGAGCCAGGAGGAACAGCAACCTCGGGCGCACTGAGCGAACAGCCCCGGGGGAAACGGGGCTCCGGGAGGACGGAGGGACGCCGGGCCCTGAAGGGGCTTCCCCAGGCCCAGGCCCCTCCCTGGACCGCGACTGGAGCTGGGAGAGCCCGCCGCTCACCGAGCCCCGCCCATGAGGGTGAACGTCCACAGGAATGCTGTCCGCGCCAAGAAGAAGGAACACACCGCGCAGAACGTCCGCTCCATCCACGGCGCCGCCCGCGCTTCCGGTTCCGGTCTCGGGCGGGCGTTCGGGGAGGACGAACGTTTGGGGGCTGCGGGATGAGGCGGCTGGCGGGGCGAGGCCGCACACCCCAGCCTTGGGGGAGGTGTCTAGTTTCTAGAGTGCGTGAGAAGCTGGAAAGCGGGCTGGGTCAGCATCAGGGACAGGGACAAAATCTAGGGGCGGGGCAGTGTGCGGGAACCAGTTCTAGGGGCGGGATGTGGGCGGGGACAAGGCTGTGAGTGACAGCAGGCCTGGCGGGCGGTTCTGTGGGCGGGAACAAGGGTGCCGGTGGGGCAGTGATCGGGGACCAGGCTGTGGGCGGGGAAGAGGTTGTGGGCGGGGCAATGAGACGGAACCAGGCTGTGGGCGTGTCCAGGCTGTGGGCGGAGCCAGACCTGAACGTTGTGGGCGAAGACCAGTTCCAGGGGTGGGACGAGGCGGGGTTGTGGCTGGAATAATTCAGGCAGACTTCACAGGGGGAAGAAATCAGCTCCAGGGATGGGGCTGGAAGCAAGGCTTTCCGTGGACCCCTAGACTGTACAGGTAGCTGGATGTTGAACAGCTGTTCTTCATTCATTTCCCCACCTTTACACAGCCTCATAGAATGATGTGCCCATATTTAGAATTCTAAACTTTTTGAGCATTTGCTGTTGTTAATTTCGTTAAAAAATTGGATCATATATTCACATTTCTCTACAACTTGCTGTTCCAAGCCAGTAGATAAGGATATAACGCTATTTTAATTTTAAAAATCTGGGGGGAGGGAGACCTATGTCATAAGTGCATGTATAGGAAAACTTCAAAGAGTGGTGCAAAGTCAATAAAATATTCTCACTCTACCACAGTCTCCCGGTACTTTTGCACAGAGATAAACATCCTTTCTTGCTCTATCCTTCCAGACATACTGTGTATATGTGGGCCTGTGTATATGTTCAAGCCCAAGAGGGATGTCCCCAAGCAAAACCTGAAGCCCATGAATTGTCTCATGCATCAGAAGTTAATGAGAAGAGATTTAATTTTCTGGTGGAAGGAGATGAACCAGTGATGAATCCATAGGAAGACAACAAAGAAACAAGAGAATTTTACCATTTAAAAGGTCAAAAGAAAAAGTGAGAAAGAAAATGTATTCATACTATCTGACGTAGCACATCTCTGGATAAGATTCATATGCTATAAAATGGTAAACACTTATGTCATAAAACAGTAGACATCGAATTTTGATTTATCCTAATTAATTAAATAGTTATATTTGGCAATGGGAATTATGTTTTTCACATATGTACTAACATTTCATGCTGATTTTTTCAGAGAAGAAATAAACTATAAATAGTCAAAAGCTGAAAAATGAAAAAGCTGTATGAGTAGCTAATTTAGAAATATAGATTTTCAACCAGAAATTTAAAGTTGTTGTTTTTGGAACCAGAGTCAAGAGTGGGGAAGGTAGCTTTTCATTATAAGGCTTGGAGTATTATTTGAGAGATGTGCGTATACATCCACACACACGCACACACACGGGAGCCTGAATTTGTATTCCAAAGGGATCATCTAACTCTACAAAGAATTTGTAAAAAGGATTCACTTTACAACAGTAGAACGTATTTTGAAAATTACAGACTTCATGCATTAAAAAAGCTGTCACCATCCCGGTGGAAAAATGAATGAGGCATCACTTTCCAACCCACATGGTGATAAGCATTTTACATACATTACTCTTGAGTTTTCTCACAGCAACCCGTAAGGAAGATGGTATTATCTATCTCCATTTTGCAGAAGAGGAAATTGTGACAGCATATTGCTAAAATTTTCATATAAGTTCTCAATAGATATTGTTTTATGTTAAAATTGTTTATTGAATTTTCTTTTCATTAATAAAATATGTGTCACTCTTACAAATAAGCAAAGGCTGTGTAAAAACAATTTAGAAAAACTAGAGTTTTCTTTTTATATAATTAAATATAACAATCACTTTATTATTTTTCTGCTCTCTGCCTCACATCTACGAAGATACTTCCTATCCTAAAGGCTTACTAGAAAACTCTACTAAAAATCAAGAATCAGGGAATACCCATAGTATGCAAGGTTCCTGAATACATGCAAAAAAAGACATTATAACAAATTTTTGTACCAAAATCTTAGATCGTTCATGAACTGATAACAACACAAATCATGATTAGGTAAGGTATTTCTGTAGAATGACAAATATTTAAATTTTAGACATTTAGAAAGGTAGTTCATTACAGTAACTACTGTGTATAAGAAGAATTTTTTCAAACTCACTAAGTGCCAGGAAATCATTTGACAAAATGCACTGCAAATATTATTCACAATATCCAAGAGATGGAAGCTACCTAATTGTGCATCCGTGGGTGAAAGGATGAAGAAAATCTGGGGCATCTATACAATGGAATATTATTCAGCCTTAAAAAGGAAGGAAATCCTGTAATCAGAATTGCTTGCCTGGATAATTTCAGTAGCCATGTGCTTTCTTCCTTAGTCCCCTCTGGTCCTTTCACCAACCAGGAACCAGGGTGATCCTTTTACAACATAAGCGCAAAAACATCTAATGGATCCCTAAAAGAGATTTTGGAGGTGGACTGCCTGGGTATCAGCTGTGTGACCTTGGTCAATTATATAACCTCTAATGTTCCTCATCCATAGAATAAAGGTTAATAGTATTGTCTCCATTGCATTGTTGTGAGCATTAAATGAGTGAATACATGTCTGATGCCTAGAATGTGCCTGGCACATGATAAGGCATCATGAAAAATTTAACTGTAATTATAACCAAATTAAATATTGTGATGGCTTATTAATTAAGTTGAACCATATGAAATTTCTAATATTCAACCATTTTGACCCATTATTATTGTTGAATAAATGATAAAACTCAGTCTAGGCATGTTTGGTAGAGTCAAAAAGGATTGGATAAATGAAAATATTATTAGAAAAAATAAGCTGAAATAAATTGCTTTGCAATTTACAAAGCAGTTTCTCGTACTTTGTTTCATTTAATCTCTATAGAATGCTTTTCAGGGTATTATTACCACTGTCTCTGAAGGAGTAACTGATTGGCCCCAAATCACACCACATAAAATAACACAATTAGAGTGGAAACATCATTTCAAGTACAAATCCCATATGATATTTTGTTTCCCCTTCAGAATACCATCGATCCTCACAAGAAAGTGATGAAATAATGCTGATTCATAGGAACTTATTCTTAAAGAGACATAATCTCAGATGATAAAAACTACATCTTTGAAACAGGGGTGTTGCGAGAAGTAACTTGGAACCAATGCTTTCTGGGTTTTCAAGTCCATGATTAGACTTCTGGAAAACAATCAAAGAAGGGAAAGGGTGAATAATAGTCCAGAATGTAAAAAGTTTGACGTATATGTAACATTATTGATCACCTCAAGATTCTCTTTTTGTTTATGGGCTGTGTCACCCTACTAGAATATAAATGCTTTTAGGGTAGATCACTGCTATGGTGCAGCAAGAAGTAGGCGCTGAGTAAATATATATTAAAGGAATGAAAATGGCCTTGAATAAATCTGCTCTTTACTCACCAGAGAACAGCCCAATAGCAGACACATGGCATCATTAACAAAATTTTAAAAATCGTATCCTTATTAGCTCGTAATCATGGATACAAGGCTCCCATTTATTTCATACTTTCTAAGTACTTAAGCATTCTGGTGTATTAGGGAGTGTTTCCACAGCCTTTCTGTAAAATAAAGCAATATTTTTTGGCCCGTTGATTGCTGTTTCTAGCAGGGCCCATCTCTATACTTACCTCTAAACAATTAACTATAGATTTGTTATCCCAATGAACAGTGATTTTGTATGGAAACAGTTTTATCAGTGTCATGCGAAAGTAGACATTTGATATGTCTTTAAGGGGTGATATGGATAGTATTGTTGATGCAGAAGAAGACAAGTGGAAATTCTCTCTGGTCTTTGTCAAGTGCATCTGGGTGAAGTGTATCTTGTTGTCACTGGATTTCAGAACTCAAAAAGACTCGTCCAACTCTTCATGTTACAGGAGAAGAAACTGAGGTCTAAAGAGGTTGACAGATTTGACCAAGACTAATGCCTGGAACTAGAGAAAGATCTTCTGATTCTCAGGTGGCCACGTTGTCATAAGATCTCCAGCTCTAAACAGCCAAGAGAAGCAAGTCTGTTGATTTCCAGACAGAAATGATTCCCCTTCACGTTTTTACTTTTTCTCCCTTAGATGCCTGCTCTGCCCTGACAAAGAATTTATCTGATGTTTATGTTAAACTTAAGAAGAGGAAAATGCTCCTGGCAAACACTTGTGATTCAGTGTGGCACTGGCGACCACAGTCATGAAAAAATGAGAATCCAAAGAATAATAGGTAAATAATATTAGAGAAGAGAAAAATCTATCAATTTAGTGGGACATAACTTATAAAGTTTAGAACTGGTAAATAAGTGCAGTAATGTATAAGGATGCTAGATTCCTATATGAAACATCAAAAATACTGTTACATGAGCAAGAATTAGTTTAAACATGTAAATAATTATTCCATTCCTAAGAGCAATGAATTATTTAAGATGAGTAGTTCAAATAATTGGAACTACACATTAGTTATATGAAGAAGATTATAAAGAGATACAAAGCGTGTAAAAGCTCTGATTAAATGCAGAGATATACTATAATTGTGATTGAAAACAGTGTTTAAAAGAAATTAATTTTCCGGCCGGCCCCGTGGCTTGGTGGTTAAGTGCGCGCGCTCCGATGCTGGTGGCCCGGGTTCGGATCCCGGGCGCGCACCGAGGCACCACTTCTCCGTCCATCCTGAGGCCGAGTCCCACATACAGCAACTAGAAGGATGTGCAGCTATGACATACAACTATCTACTGGGGCTTTGGGGGGAAAAAATAAATAAATAAAATCTTTGAAAAAAAAAAAAAAAAAAAAAAGAAATTAATTTTCCAAACATTATTCAGATTCCATATGCTTAAAATCAACTTTTAAAATGATGTAGTGTTTGTTTTATAGACTAAAAGATATCCATTTGTAAAATAAAACACTGGACCATCAATTAACATTATTCACAAGTAAATCATTCCAAATGGATTATAAGGGCTAAAATTAAAAGTAAAAATCCCCCGCCTATAGCAGTGGTGGATGACAATATAGAAGAATATCCATAATCTTAAAATTAGTGAAGATATTCTTAATATATATGCTTAAAAATGTCTGGTTGAAAAGAGGAAGGAGAAAAAGTAAAATGGAAGGTGATATGGTCTCTGATTTTCTTTCAGTCACTTAATCTAGAGAAAAATATTCCAGTCTACGATATTGGATAAAGAAATAGAAATCTGTGATAATTACACAAATAATGAGAGGACATATATAAATGGTAGCATAATGTATCAACTAGCTTCTGCTGTATAACAAACCAAGCTAAAATTTGGTG
Source organism: Diceros bicornis minor (assembly GCF_020826845.1). NCBI lineage: Eukaryota > Metazoa > Chordata > Mammalia > Perissodactyla > Rhinocerotidae > Diceros > Diceros bicornis. The sequence goes on from NW_026691351.1 coordinate 112,593, forward strand.
GCTACAAATAAGAATAGTTTATTTTTTCTCAAGATTCTGTGGGCTAACTGCGCAGTTATTTTGATCTGGACCTATTGGTGGCTCAGCTGGGATTGGCTGGTCTAGGACGGCCTTACTCATATATCTGATTGTTGACTTGTAGTCACCTGGAGTAATAGACATGTGCAGTCTATCTAGACTCATTCACATATTGATGGCCTCAGGCTTCCCAAGGGCAGACAGAGAAGGACAAGTACCAACAATGAGCAAATGTTTTTCATGCCTTTGCTTATGTCATTTGTTCATGTCCCATTGGCCAAAGCAAGTTACAAGGCCAAGTCTACCCAGAGTCAACGTGGGATGCTGCGACCAAACAGACAGTGGGGTAAGACTGATGTGTGGCCATTTTCGCAATCTTTCACACATAATTTTAGAGGAGAATTAGTATGAATGTGTTTGTATTTGTTCATTTGAATGCTTGAGGAAAATTGTACAAAGCCAAAACAAACGTAAAGCAAAAAGTTAAGTGGAGATGTAAGGTAAGTTTAGTTGGTACTTAAAGAGGATCTGCAAAAGTGTGGTAGTTTATTTTTTAAGTGTAGACAAGTTCTTGTGACCTATGAAAATAACTTACATTTTGATTATTTTCTCGCTGAATGTGTTTAATTCGTTAACACATTTGATGTGATTCTCTCTGGCCTTAGGAAAATAACGTAGCACTTGGGAGCAAAGATGCAGCCTAATAGCCCCACACTGGATGCCAAGAAGGAGCAGACATCCACGGCCACCATGACCTTGCGCTTGGTGCTGTGGTAGACGGGGAGGAAGGTGACCCAGACACTGCAGAACACCAGCATGCTGAACGTCAGGATCTTGGCTTCATTAAAGGTGTCAGGCAGGTTCTGGGCCAGGAAAGCCACAGTGAAGCTGCCCAGGGCCAAGGAGCGCAGGTATCCCAGGACACCGTAGAAAGCAGTGACCGAGCCCTTGTTGCACACGATGAAGTTGTGGCGGTGTTCAGATTGTGCATCTGTGTCAATGAAGGGAGGAGAGTTTCCCAGCCAGATTCCACAGAGACTCAGCTGGATAAAGGAGCAGATGGGAATGATGAAGTTAGGTTCCCCTGACACCAACCACTGCCTCATCCTTCTCCCTGGTGCAGTGACCTTGAAGGCCACAGCCACAGTCATAGTTTTGGCCAAGACAGTGGAAACAGCCACAGTAAATACAACTCCAAATGTGATTTGTTGAAGACTGCAGGTGGCTGTCTTGGGACGACCAATGAAGAGTAAGGAGCAGAGGAAGCAGAGGGTGAGGGAGATGAGCAGGACATAGCTGAGAGTCCGATTATTGGCCTTGACTATGGGAGTGTCTTGGTGTTTCACAAAGACCCCCGGATCACAGCTGTGAGGACAGAAAAGCACAGAGCTGTGCAGGCCAGGGCCATCCCCAAGGTGTCTGCATAAGCCAGAAAGGTCACAGCTTTTTTGAGGCAGCAGTCACACCCTCTGTTGGCATACTGATGATCTGGACACTTCACACACTGATCCATGTCTGGGGGAGATGCAAATTGTCCTCAGCCCAGGTTCAGTCATTCTCTCTCATTCGCATGCCCCCAAAGAAGGCATTGGGTAAGTTTAGCCAATTGTCTTCCTTTGTTGCTCCAGGCACCAAATAACAGAATGCTCTGCAGAGAACCATTCCCAGTTAATACTGCCCATCTTCTTTCTGGTCAAGTAAACAAAGCTATTATCCTTCTCAGTATTTATCTTGCATATTCATGAAAGCACTTTTTTCTCAACAGAAAACCAAATGTTCTCCCTGTATCTCTCAGCTATACCCTTTACAAGCTATGGCCTAGATTTACTCGTTCAATGAGCAAGCAGTTATTGGAAAACCTTCATGAGCCACATAATATGCTACATTCTAGGGAAACAGAGATGACCAAGTCATAGACTTCACTCCTTGGCAGTTTCAAAATGAGACCCTTTCTACCATCTAAAATGATCTCCAAAACATTTCATCTTGATTTCACTTCCACCACTTCTGTTAAGATTTTAGTCACTTCTCTCCTATGTTATCATAATATCATTTTACTCTGGTTCCCTACCCTTGTCCTGCATCACAAGTGATACTTCTACATGTAAGTGGGATCATGTTTATCCTCCATTAAAAAATCCGACAAACTCTTAGGAAGACCAAAAAGACTGTATAACCTTGGTCTTGCCTACCTCTACTACCTCTGCTCTGATTTTTAAGATTCTGAAATCTTCATGTGGTTCTGAAACTGTTCCGTGCCCACTCATCCCTGCAGGGATCAATGCATGCTTTTTCCTTCTACAGGGGCATTGCTCCTTCCTCTTTATGTCCCTTTAAATTCTCTCACTTTTCACGTTTAGAACTACAATCTGCCTGACAAAGTTTTCTGTGGATGGTGTGAGGTAGGGTTGGCGAGTCATTGTCTTCTTCATGAAGACAGCCAATTTACCCAACATGGTTTTTTGAAAAGTCTTTCATTTTCCCACTCCTCCTCAGTGTTTCCTTGTAAATCAGACGTCTATACGTGAGTCCTTATATGAGCAGCTTGTATCTGAACTTACCATTTGGTTCCATTGATTTTCTTGTTTATCCTCTTGATGAACCTCGTCTATTGTGATGCTATAATACTTGATGTCAGGTAGAGTAAGTCCTCCCACTCTATTCATTGTCTTCAACATTTTTGTAGCTAAGTTTTTCCTTTATCATTTCCATAAGAATTGTATCAATTGTAATTTCCAAAGAACGGGTCATCATTTTAGCTGCAATTTTGTGGAAGCTGTAGATTAATTTGGACAGTTGTGAAATCTGTAGAATTTTGAGTCTGTTCAGTCACGAATTTGATTTATCCCTCCACTTCTTTCAGTTTTCCTCCATTTTTCTAAATTCTGTTCTATAAATTTCTGGACAGAAATCTTTTGAAAGTCTCATTAAAGTTATTTCTAGGTACTTCATACTTTAAGATGTTGTAAACGTCATTTTTTAAAATTTAAATTTTGAATGCTTATGACGGGTAGATGGAAGCAAAACTTTCTATATTAACCTTGTATTCAGCCACCAATAAACTCAGTTAATACCTTAATTTATATGGATTTTACATTTATACCATAATATCATCTTAAGATAACATCAATTTTACTTCTTCCTTTGAAGTAAATTATTCCTTTTATTTCTTTTCCTGCCAATATTGTATCAGGCAAGACCTCCAGCAAAACCGCTTATAGAGGCAGTGATGTTGAACATTCTTCTCTTAATCTTGCTTTCAACAGTGTAAGATAAAGTTCCATTCTGTGAATACTGTGTATGGGAGTAAGAGAGTTTCCTTCTGTTCCTTATTTGGTAAGTGTTTTTTCTGTTGTTGTTGTTTGTTTTAAAATATGAATAGGTGTTTAATTTTACTAGTTTTTCTTACAGTTATTGAGATTATTATTTCTCTTTTTTCAGAGATTAGTGTATTGAATTACACTGCATGAACCTAATTTGGTCATGATATGTCCTTCTTATAAAATATGGCTAGATTTGGAACCTTGATTTGATTTGATTTTTTTTTAGGATAAATGAATTTAATCCAAGAAAGAGAGTGGCCTGTAATTTCCTTTCCTACAATGATTATGTTAGATTTTGGTACCAATGTTAATCTCCTCTCTCAAAGTGAGTCAAAAAGTTTTCACTATTTCCTATTCTCTGGAAGAGTTTGAGTAGATGTATATTATTTCTTTCTTGAATATTTGGGAAGATTCATCAGCTTTGTACCAAATAAATAGCTAACAATAAAATTGTGTAGAAATATTTTAAAGGATGGTCTCAATTTCTGTAATAGGTATGGCAATATTCAGATATTTCATTTTTTCTTGAGGCAGTTTGGTCACTTTTATTTGCCTAGAAATTTGTGAATTTTCTCTAAATTTTCATTGTATCAACATGATGTTATTTATGTTTTCTTCATGTTAAAAATTTTCCATATGATCTGCACAGATTACTCCCTTTTCAACCTTGGTATAATTTTGTTGTAATTTTTCTCTTTGTTTGAACACTGGTACTAGGATTTTATTGAGCATATTTATCATTTATTAGAATCTAATTAAGTTTTATTTAACCTTTTGATATTTGTCTTTTATTTTGTTAACACTTCCTCTAATATTTATCATTTTGTGTTTTCTCTTTTCCTTGTGTTTACTTTTCTGCTCTTTTTCTAGTTTCTGATGAATGCTTAGAACTTAGAAATTCAACCTTTATTTATTTAAATATACACAGTAATATGTAAGTATATACAATCTAGGATTATATATTTCTCTTTAAGGATAGATTTAACTCCACCCCTTAAGATTTGATGAATAGTATTTTTAATTGGAAATACATTCTAATTTCCATCATAGTTTACTCATTAATCATCGGTTGTTTACAAGTGTATTTATTAATCTCCAAGCATGTAGGAATTGAAGTTAGTGGACGTAGTGTTCTTTAGATGTGCATATGAAACATACACCCAAACTTACCACATGCCAAATGTGCACGTGGAAACTTTATCCAAATTGACGATATGCCAGACTATATCATCAATCTCAGTACATTTCAAAAAAATTGAAATTATACAAAAGATGTTGTGAAATTAAGCTTCATATCCATCACAAAAATAAAATTAGATAAAGCCAACATTGAGGGGATTCCAGCATTGCACCGGTTAATATCATAAATCCGAGTAATTCCAAGATGTTAATTATTGTATGAAAAATCTTCAGTTTTGGTTTTCTGTTCCTCTTCTACTTCATGACCCAACTCTCAAACCCACATTGTCTGTGTTCTAGTCATGTTGAACCTTTTCTCAGCTCCCTAGAATATCAAATGCATGGCTAATGTGCCAGTTTCTGCCATTTCTAAGAATTCCAAAAAGAATTTAATCCGCTTTCATTAGTCTGATATAATACTAATGCTACTGCCTCTATGAAGAAGTCCATGACACTTCCGTCGCCACAAACATATATACTATCACTTACTTCATCCCATGTGTCTCTGTGTACCTATATTGCAGCCCTATGTCACCAGCTTGAATTCGCATCACTGTATGTTGTCTCCTCTACTCACCTGTGAACTCGAGGAGATCAGAAACCAAGCTGTACCATAAGCTCATTGTACACCATGGAAATACTTACTTCTTAAATCAAACACAACCTTTCTGAGCTCCAGCTCTGTGCCAAGAACAGCATCAGGCACTGGAAAAATAAGGATTTGTTCAATGTGATCTAAATGTAGCTTTAAAGAAGATTAAAAGTAAGGACTTACAATACCATGTGTTAGATTCCATGAGAGAGATTTAAGTTAATTACTGTGGAGTGGTCAAAAAGGTTTCCTTGAGATAATAATGCTGGCAAAGATGCTAAAATGAGACAAGCAAGCTAGTTGAAGGTAGAGAGAGAGTGTATCATTTTGGGAGGAAATATTATTGGCTATAAAAGTTAAATTACTAAATGGAGGAAGGCAACATTTTGACCCTGTAGTCCTCATCACAGCTTTTCTGTTTCTTTGGGAGAACGGTGCATACAAAAGAGAGGTGGAGAGCCAGTCCTGATAACCTATTGGTGAAAGTTCAGTGTTCACCACTTCGGTGGCCCATGTTGGTTTCCTGGTCATGAAACCACACCATCTCTCTGTGAATTACCATGCTGTGGTGGTGGCTCACATAGAAGAACTAGAATGATTTACAACTAGGATATAAAACTATGTACTACAGTTTTTGGGACAATAATAAAAGAACAAGATTGGCAACAGATGTTAGATAGCTCAGGGCAAATGTTTCCCTTCAAAAAAAAAATAGAATTGGAGAATGTCGCTGCAAGGCATATACTCACCTATCTCATTGGAAATCACATTCTCTGGGCTGGGAATGCAAGCAATACAACAGGCAGCCTTGCTCTCTTGAGGGCTCTTCCTGAATCCCGGACTGCAACTCTCACTGCATACAGAGTGTGGAGTCTGGAGAAAATCAGATAACACCTGGTAACAGCTGTGACTTTTACCTAATTTTCAAGTAACTAGAGTGTTTTAGAGTATTGGGCCTTAACAAACTTAATCTTGAAATATCTAAATCCAATTCATTGTTTGGACGCCATGCTTATTGTATGATATGAAACACTGGCACACCTCAGAAATACTGTGGGTTTGTTTCCAGAGCACCACAATAAATGAAATATTGCAATAAAGTGAGTCACACCAATTTTTTGATTTCCTAGTGCATAAAGAAGTTATGTATACACTATACTGTAGTGTACTAAGTGTGCAATAAAATTATCTCTAGAAAATATGTACATAACTTAATTTTTGAAAAAAAAATTATTCCTGAAAATTACTAACCACCTTCTGAACCTTCAGCAACTTGCAATCTTTTGTTTATGAATGTTTTGCTTCCATCTTGGATTGTTGGTAAATGAAAAAATTACTTCACTTGGAAGTGAATTGGCAAATTCCCATATGTGGCCCTTTATGAAGCTCTGAGGGGGCACAAAACCCCAACAAGATTTTGGTTATTCATGTGTGGTGTAAGTAATTGTGATTGGGTTCAACTCAACTCAGTAATTCCCGTGTCCCACTCAATCACCGCCTCAGCTAAAGACAATTCTTGACCACATGGAGCCTGTTGGGAATATTCTCCTACTTTCACCTTAAGTCCAAGACCTTCGGGAAAATTCCAAAAGCTGAGAATGGTTTACTCTGAATCTGATTTTCCTTCATCAGCCAAATTCACTGAGTCACCAGCAGGATTGTTAAGTTCTATGTGCCTCAGAAAGAGGTGCAGCTAAAAGAGACACATCATCCTGTGGTGAAGTGGGCACGGGTGTTAAAAAGAAAAATCCTGAATTGGGGACAGCCTTTCATTGTCTGTAATCCTTGCTTCATAATTTACCTTTATTACAATTATCCAATGAAGTAAAGCAAATGAAAACATATGGAGAACTAAAATATCATAATGTTTCTAAAATATCAGTTAGTTTCAAGAGAAAATGCCTAAGGACAAGAATATCAAGATGATCAGTGGTGATAGGATTCAGACAAATCTCGAGTACAAGGTCCAATCTAGCCACCCTCATGCACTCTCTGAATTTTCCCAGACAATCAATCTGCAAAATGATGTTAGCAATACCTAAAGTGGTTGCAGAATTAAATGAGATCATTTATGTAAAGTATTCACTATGATGTTCAGCACCAGATAGGCACATAAAGGACAAGTTCTCTTCTTGTCATTGAGGAGCTTCATGGGAGAAGACAGGGTATTCCCTATTGAAACGTTAGGCAAGAAGGATGTTGGGATCCTTTGTAACACAAAGCATTGATATTGACTCATAGCTCACTTCCTCGTTGCCACTAGAACCTTCTTGTAGATGACTTACTTCTCAGGACTAGATATACCTCCTAGAGATGAAACAAGTATAGAAACTCTTGTGTTTTTTTGGAGAAAGAATCTTAACTGCTTGGTTTGAGCACCTGTGGAACCATAAGAAAGTCACTTTTACGAGTGTACATTCTGTTGAGTCGAAGAGACTTTACCTGCCAGGGACAAAACACCAGACCTTCCCCACTGCGCATTGGCTGCATTTCTGCATGTTGAAGAAGCATATTGTGAAGGTTCCAGGCAACAGCATACACAGCATTTTACATACTGTAACTCCATTCAGTCATGCTTGTGTCAAAAATCTGCCAAGGCAGCCATCCTAAGGAGGCATGTGGTGGACAATTCTGCAGTGTTTTACAGTAAAACTCAGAAATCGTGCAAGGAATAAAGGGAAACCACAACATAGTGAGGTAAATGTCTTCTGGATCTTTGGAAGTGTTAACTGTCTGAATAAATTTTCCAAAGCCAGGGACCTCACTATGGTGGTGTGAAAAAATGAGAGTCCCATGGAATGAGTCGAGGATGAAATCTCTCTCACTGTGGATAAAATCCGACTCTGATGTCGTGACCCAGACTTTCCATATCACTAAATACTCCCAAGTAGAAAAGCTCAAGCTTATGAGAGAGTTGGCATCACCATAAATGATAACCACATTCCCTTCTGTTTCCTCTACTTGCAAATCATATGACAATGTCCTTCAGTAATATGACGTTTCAGTCACAGGAAACTTTTCCACAAAGGCTGCACAGATTCCATTCTTGTCCATCTCTCCTCTCAAGTCTTAGAGAAACACAACACCTTTCTTGTCTTCCGAGATGACCAGCCCCACCCAGCTCCAACTGAAATGAAGCAGCAAAGAGTCCATGACAATGGCTAGAGATGTGTCCCTGGGGCCAATCTAATAGAGAGATGGAAACTGTTCATTCATCATTCAGGGTAAGATCAAAAGGACAATATGTAAGCTAAAAGGAAACGACAATTGGAAGCAATATGAGGGAGAGGATTGGCAAAAATCACACTCTCAGTCCTGAAGTCTGTTCAGCAACACCTGGAGTGGTAAAAGGAGACAATTGCTCATTTCATTTTCTAATCATTTTCCACTCCCTGAAAGCTTTCTATAAAATAAGATCAGTCAGAGTTCCAGGAAACTGCTTTGTTTCCTTCCCCCTCAAACTTCTCTCTACTCCAAAGAAAGGAAATGTCATACTCCATCGAGGTCCTGTACACGGACCCTTTGAGACCATATCCTTTGGGAGATGCACAAACACAGTGTCCTCCTTTCTTCCTTTTTAGGCCCCTGAGAATGACACCAAAGGAGACGTGGTTTCATCTCTCCCCATCCCACCCAGTCTTACCTGTGGAAATTTGTACAGTTCCAGCAGTGTTCCAATCTGGGCAGAAATTGCCCAGGTAGTTCCTGTAAGGACCTCTAGAGACTTACTCTCTCTCCTGCAGTCGTAATTAGGGATATCCTTGCCCAACCCTGAGAGCCAAATCAGGGAACTCTCCAATGTCCTCCTTTCACTGGGCAGGGCATTATAGAGATCAAATCCCAGAGACATGTTGGACAAGATATGAGGGTTCCTGTTGATTTCCTCAATGGCAAAAACCAAGGCAAGAACATACTAATAGTTCTTGTACTGAAACCTGCATAGAGGGATAAGGATCCTTAGGGAAAATATTCAAAATTATTTCCTTCAAATGCAATACAATGACTTTACTAAAATGAATTTGCTATTGATTCGAATGTCTCTGGCAACAGATGACACTCCTGAAGCCTTAGAATTTATAACTAAAGAAAATCACATGACTCCAGCTGTGGACCGTCCTTACTGAATTCCACACTCATGAAAGAAACTGGTTAAATACACAGAAGAAAGTATAATGAATGGAAAAACAGATCACATTGAGAGTAGACTTGTAAATGGCTCTTTGGTTCAGGATCCAAAATGCTTGTTTATGTGAGCACACCATAAAATCCTTCCTAGAAGTTCAACAATATTAGCATGAGATTGGAGAAAGCCCTGGGGAGGAAGAATAGTTGCAACTGGAAGATACGTGACAAGCATAGACGCATGACATGTGCACGTTGAGAATGGTGCAACAGAAGGCTGTCAATCAAACTGCCTAAACCTCTGTCCCCTCAAACCTGTGCGTCTGCCACCATCAAAACCAGGAAACTAAGGTGAACTTCAGAGATCCAATGAAGGAGGAATTATCAACAGGCAGGAACAATTGAAAGAATCAAGAAGGACTGAAGGGAATAGAAACACTTAGGAATCTAAGAGACACAGCATTGTAAAGTTTAAAAAGCTTCTCATCCATTTCTTATTTTAAAAATATAAAATTAAAATTAATCATTAACATCTTTACCTATTCCCGATAGCCCATATTGTCTTCATGTTTTCTACAGACATTCTACACACAAATAACACCTAAGCCAAAGAAAATTCTCTGCATTTCTATTGCCTGGGATTTGTAATAGCATCAGGAATAAAATAGAGCAGTCACTTGTACTTATTTCAAGTGTTCTATTATTTGAGGATTGATTAGTACCTTAGTTCATGCTCACTGCTTGATAATGTTCCCACTCTCCTTGTGAAGAATAGGTGTTCTTCACTTGTTGGGTATTCGGTTCGATGTGTATCCATTAAATCCAACTTGCTAATTTTTTTTTCAAATACTCTATTATTAGATATATGTTATTCTCTGTCTCAGAGGAAAGTTGAAATTCTTCACTATGATTATATATTATGTCTACCTCTCCTCTTCCTCTGACTCCTTCTCCTGTACTTCCTCCTCCTCCTCCTTTTGTTTCTTCTTGTCTTCTCCTTCTTCTCCTTCTCCTCCTCTTCCTTCTCCTCCTTCCTTTCCTTGTTGAGGCTATATTATTTTCACATGACATCGTGTGTAGTACAAAGACTATATCTTCATGATAAGTTGAACTTATATACCATTGGGGATTAACCACTTAATTCCTAATGATGCTTTTTCCCTCATCTTTTTTATCTCATATTATTATAGCTACCGTGGGTTGATTTTTGATTGATATTTTCCTAGCATATCTTTATATCTCCTATTCTGTTTTGAATTTCTAGTTTTCCATGTTTTTTAGTTTTCACAAGACTTGTAAACAAGATATAGCTAAATTTATCATTGTCACCTCAAATTTAACAATCTGTATTTAACTGGAGAATTTATTCCATTTACATTTGTTGTGATTATTTATATCCTTCTTTTGCTGGCACTATGTTTTCCTTCTATTTTTTCCACAAATTTTATTATGTTATTTCCCTTTAAAATTTATTGATTTATACTTGTTTTCCATATTCTATTGTATCTCCTCTATTTGGGTGAGAATTATATTCTCTACTTCTATTTTACCACCAGACCACATTGCCTGAAGTGGATATAGTTTCTCATCTCCTGAGAAATTTATAGACCCTGTAACATTCAGATTTACCCTCATGACTCACTTGTTTTTGTTGTACAGTACTTTATTTCTCCTTTTTCTTTACTCTCTCTCATCATCTCCATATCTAAATTATCTTTCATGTTTTTTAGTTCCTTGTCTTTCTATGCTGCATTCTATTTCCTTCAGAATTCAAATTTGGTTTTCTATTCTCTCTTCTGTTGGAGAACACATCTATGAAGTTTTAAAACTCAACAGTTATGTATTTTTCCTCTCTTAAAGTTCTATAAGGCCCTTTGCCAAATATGTCAGATCATTTCTAGAGTCTCCTGTTTGATTTTGTTATTCCATTTTTTGTTGTTCCATTTTTTATACACAGTTATTTTATATCTTGAAGTTGGTAGGCCTAATAGTGAAGGTTTTAGTGTTTAAATCTATTGTTTTACTTTTAATTTTCTTATGTCTTATGACTCTTATCGACAATGGCATGTATTCCTTATTTGTTTGGAGAACTTTGATTATGAGCTCATATTTGTCTGATTTTAATGTGTACAGAATGTAAGGCTTTAGTTTAGATTATTTCCTCCAGAAAACTATGTCACTGGTTTCTGCTCACAGTCATGTGAGATGACACCAAGTTAAGTGCCTTTTTTGTGTGACTCACAACTAGTCTGTGACTCCCAGATTCATTCCCTCAAGTCACTGGTGACTCAAAGACAAATCCTTTAATTAGAGGATCATACGGGCCTTTGACCACTGGGTGAATCCAAATTTGTCTAGTGCCTACAATTTCCTTCTTCTGTCCTTTGAGACTTGGCTTACATCATGTAAACTCAAGAATACAATAACATTATATTTTATGGAAGATAGTGTTTTTTGGAGGGAAACTCCTTTGAGGTATCTAGTCCTCCATACTCCTAGTATTTCATTTTTTTGGATACTTCTTTGCATTTCTTTCTTTTAAAAAAAATTCTTTATTTAACTTGAAAAGAAAATAAATTCTAAAATCAAACGTGTGAGCTTGGGGGTATAGAAATAATTTACACGCTATTCAACAAAATAAGTTTAAGATATAGAAAATTTTACAGTAATGTATGTATGGATTAGGTACATTTAACTGAAACTAAGAACCTCTATTTAGAACATATTTAATCAAATTTTAGGAGAAGAATCATTGAGATGCACACTTCAGGAACATTCTGTTTCTGTGAGGTGCACACATACTACAAATATACCTGATCGTCATGTGACAAGCCATGATATGGCCAACTTTAGTTCAACTTAGTTCAGGTGTGACATGATCAATTAAACTTGGAGAAGGGAGAGTGTCCAGAATGTCCAGAAACCCCATGTGTTTCCAATGATAGAGCATTAAATACTGAGAACAAGGAAGAATTGTGCATGTGTTGTATAAATAAATTGCAATGTCTAAAGAGCAGAGAACAGCATCCACATTAAACTTATTGCAGATTGTGTCACATTTCTGAAGATAAAGCAGCACTTTAGAGGAAAAATGAAGAACACTTTTGTGTCAGTTGGGGCCTCCAAATGCTCAGGTGGAGTTAGGAGTACAACAAGATTATTGTGGCATAACACCTGTGAAAAATCAAAGGCTTGGGTAGGGACATCCCGCACACTCAGATACGGATTTTACTGCCTCTGAAATGAAAAAAAAATAAGGAATGTTAGGCACAGGAGCTTTGAATCACAATGTGGAGATGCTAGTCTCCACACAAGACCTACTGAATCAGAATGTTTGGGGTGGGGTACAGCAAACCTTCTGTGTTTTAACAAGCCTTCAAGATAATTCAGATCCATAATCAAGTTTGAGGTTGACGGGTTTCAAAAAAAAAACACCGTACCAAAGATGTGAACACTGAAAAATTAAAACAATTCTCTCAGTACTTTGTGTTAATGTGATTTTTAAAAAATGCAAAACACAAACTACTTTAAAGAATGTGCATAAAATTTAAAACCATCCTGAACCAAGAGCTTAATCTATACTTAGAGACACTGGATTTGGAGAAAAAGAAAAGAAGTAAAATACTAATTAATTTTTCATCTAACATTGAGGAGGCAGTGAGGCAAGACTTCAGATTCTGGGTTCTTCTTATTTCTCAAATTAAAATTATTGTAAAATAGCGGCCACCCTGGTGTCATATTGGTTAAGTTTGTACGCTCTGCTTTGGTGGTCTAGGGTTCATGGCTTTAGATCCCGAGTGCGGACCTCTGCACCGCTCATCAAGCCATGCTGTGGTGGTGTCGCATATAAAGTAGAGGAAGATGGTCATGGATGTTAGCCCAGGGCCAAGTTTCCTCAGCAGAAAAAAAAAATTCTAAAATAGAATGTGAAAAAGATGTATATATCCAACATGGTGGAGAAAAGTTTAATAAGGAAAATTACTTTAAATGGAGCAAAACAAGGAAAAAAGAAAAAAAGCAAAGTACAAACTTTAAAAATAGAACCACAGAGATAATGCTACATATAGCAGTTATACTATACTGAAGTTACTGAAATCACTTTTTCAATATTGACTGTTACTCTACACTCCATGAAGACATAGGAAACTAACACTGAACATAGATGCTGAAAGAAAGGAGATAGTCAGTGATATTCCATACACGTGCTCACAAAAGTAAAGCCACAACTTATATGAAACTTTTATATATGAATGTGTATAAAGGTACACATATCTGAAGGCAAAATATTTAGGGACTAAAAGGTGGTTAGCAGTCAAAATGTATATGTTCAATTATAGTATCATATATTTAAAAAAGGATTTTAAAAATATGAAGTAAAGTGAACTTAACTACAACCAAAGTAAGAGTATTCAATTAACTTCTCAGTATTTGTCCAAAAAAAGTCAATATAGGAATCATATATATTGTTAATCTTGATTTATCATTAAATATGTTTGGAGCATACACACACACGTGCCTGCATATAAATATCAAACACCCTACTTCAAAGCAAAGAAAGCATATTATTATAAAATTAAGTTCTATCCTTGTCCAGCAAGCAATATCGACATAGCAATCAATTCCTGAAGCTGGCAGAAGAGAGATACATGGCGAACCACAGATATTCTGACTCAGTAGCTCATCAGAGGAACGGGCAGAATTGAAATCCAGTTCCTTAACCAACTTGCACGCAAAAATGCTCATTAAGTGCCAACATATCTTAAGCAAATCAGACAATTTATAAGCCAATAAACACTCTCATGAATAACTGTTTGGTCAAACAGGAAATCAAACCAATGATTAGAAAGCAGTGGTGATGGTTTGTAATTGGTATTTGAGTGGTGAACACGATGTAATCTATGCAGAAATAGAAGCATAATGATATACACCTAAAATTTATACAGTGTTACAAACCAATGTAACTGCAATAAACAAAAATTAAAATTAAATAAATAAATAAATGAAGGAGTAGCAAGGAGCCCTGGAGAGAGAGGAGAGAGAAAGGAAGAAGAGAAGAAAACTGTCTGTTCTGAGAGAAAATATCTCAGCGAGGGAGGAGGAGAGGGGAATCACCTCCTGCAAACCTGGAGTGGGAGAGAGAAGGGAAGGAAAGGGGGAGAGAGAATCCCCCTCTGACCGTTCCCTGCAGGTTCTTAGGGCTGGCCAAATCGTTAACAAGACAGGTTGGCTGGAGAAAACCAGACCCAACTGAAGAACATGAGTCCGTGGTAGAAACCCGGGAAACTGAGTCTCTCGCCACAATGACAGAGAGTTTCATCTTGCATCCTCTCCTGTGCTAATGACAAAGGTGGATGTCATGGGTGGGCCTGTGGGATGGGAGAAGGGATGAAGACGATTGTCATTCAGAGAGACATGTAAAGGTTTGTCTGACCAGTTTCTCCTGCACTGGAGTCAGGTCCGGAAGGGCCGGCACGGAGGTGACCAGGAACCCTCCTCTCTGTGGTGGGGCTGGCCCTGGGGCGGGTGTGGGGGCGGTGGGTGCAAGTGGCATGGCGTGTGAGTTGGCAGCAGCCAGCGGTGGAGGCAGCGACTCAGACGTCATGGATCTCTCTCTCTCTCCCTCTCTCTCTCTCTCTCTTTTTCTCTCTCTCTCTTTCTCTCCCTCAGGGACCTGAGGAGAGGAAGGTGATACACCCTTCCCACCTCGCCTACATCCCCCATGGGCCCTTCTTTCTCTGACCGCTCCGGGAGTCCTGCAGGCTTGTGTTCAACCCCCACACCCCCACACAGGCCAAGGGCACATGCGTGACCGCCAGGGCCTAGGGCTGGCTTCAAGGGTCCTCAGTGAAGGTCCCGCCCACCCGCCAGGCTCTGACCGGCGGGGCAGACCTCTGGCGCCTCCCCACTGCAGCTGTTCCATTGCGGCCCTTCTGTACTTGGCTTCAGCTGTTCTCTCCCTCCCCTCCCCCACTCCCACTCAGCTTGAAGGCCGCTTCCCTTCCTTGGAAGTATTGCTCTGGCCCTGATGGCCAGAGGCATACTGGGCTTCTAGCTCAAGGATCTGCCTGGGCCAGCTGCTTCATCCAGGGTCTCCTTTTTCCCTGGAAAGAAAAAACCATGGCCTCACCCCACGTCTGCACTTTGCATCTGCAGCCAGGTCAGGTGTAGGAAAGGCTCTGTGGAGTCAGAAGGGCAGAGACAGGTAGATGGCACCACAGGGCTAGGGAGCCAGGGCCAAGTGGGCAAGCCCTTCCGGTGACAGGTCCCAGCCTCCTCCCTGGAGTCGGGAAGGCCTGGCCTTCCTAGTGCCCAGACCACGGCTCCAGGGAGAAATCCGCCAGGGAGGGCACGCGTGAGGCCTTCTGCCTGAGGTCGCAGGTGTCACGCGCAGGGCCACTGCAAGCCTGGCTTGGCTTGACTGCTTCCTCCAAAGGAGGCTGGCCAACCAGCCAAACCTGGCACCTGGGCCAGGCCCCTTCCAAGGGGACGAGTTCTGGGGGACATAGCCCTGGGTACAGCTGCCAAGTCTCCTAGGGCGTGTGCTGGGCCCTGTCAGAGGAGGAAGCAGCCTGCCAAGCGGTGTGCCAGACCTGAGATCTGGAGGCCTTCCACACCCGGGTCCCTGTCCTGCCCAGGCCTCCTGAGGGAGGACGATGGTCGTGGCAGTGGCGAGTGAGGTGAGGCTGGCACCAAGCCTGCCCTTGGATGACCCGTGAGAGGCCACCGGGGTGTGGGCTGCCCCTGGCCAGGTCTGAGGCACCGACCGAGCTCGGGGCTGTCGGGGGCAGAGAGAGAATCCCTCTCTGCCCTTTCCCTTCAGGTTCTGATGGCTGGCCAAATCCTTAACAAAACAGGTTGGCTGGAGAAAATCAGACCCAGCTGAAGAACATATGTCCATGGGAGAAACCCGGGAAACTGAGTCTCTCCACACAGGGCAGAGATTCTCATCTTGCATCCTCTCCTGAGCTAATGACAAAGGTATATGTCTTGGGTGGGCCTGGGGGATGGGAGAGGGGAAGAAGGCCATTGTCATGTAGATGAACATGTAAAGGCTTGTCTGAACCATTTCCCCTGCACTGGGGTCAGGTCTGGAAGGGCCAGCATGGAGGTGACCAGGAACCGGCCACTCTGTGGTGTGGCTGGCCCCGGGGCGGGCGTGGGGGTGGTAGGTGGAAGTGGGATGGCGTGTCAGTTGGCACCAGCCAGCGGTGGAGGCAGCGACTCAGAGCTCAGATGTCTCTCTCTCTCTCCCTCTCTCTCTCTTTCTGTCTCTCTCTCTCTCTCCCTGCCTCGGGGACCTGAGGAGAGTAAGGTGCTTCGCCCTGCCCACCTCCATAACTCTCCCATGGGCCCTTCTTTCTCTGACCGCTCCAGGAGCCCTGAGGGCTTGGGTTCAACCCCCCACACCCCCATACAGGCCAAGGGCGCGTGCGCGATCAGCGGGGCCTAGGGCTGGCCTCGGAGGTCCTCAGTGAAGGCCCCGCCCACCCGCCAGACTCTGACTGACTGGCTGGCGCCACCCAGCTGTAGCTGTTCCATTGCCGCCCTTCTGGACTTGGCTTCAGCTGCTGTCTCCCTCCCCACCCCAACTCCCACTCAGCTTGAAGGCCGATTCCCTTCCTTGAAAGCATTGCTCTGGCCCTTACGGCCACAGGTGTACCAGGCTTCAAGCTCAAGGCTCTGCCTGGCCAGCTGCTTTGTCCCGTGGCTCATTTCTTCCTGGAAAGACAAAGCTATGGCTTCACCCCATGCCTGCACTTTGCGAGTGTAGCCAGTCCAGGTGTAGGAAACGCTCTTGAAGTCAGAAGTGCCAAGACAGACGTATGGCACTGCGGGACTAGGGAGCCAGGGCCCTACTCGCCCTACTGGGCAATCCCTTCCCGCAACAGGTCCTAGCCTCCTCTCTGGAGTCGGGAAGGTCTGGCCTTCTTAGTCCCTGGCCATGGCTCTGGGGAGAAATCCGAGCCGGAGTGTGGCATGAGGCCCTCTGCCTCAGGGCGCAAATGCCACACCCAGGGCGACATGAAGGCTGGCGCAGATCGCGTGCTCTTTCCAAAGGAGGCTTGCCTCTTGGCTCATCCACCTGTGCCGGGCCCCTTTCCTTGGGGGATCATGTCCGATGGAAAGAGCCTTGGTGCCTGCTGCCAATTTTTTTGGGTGTGTTCTTGCCCCCTTCTATGAAGGGAGCCCCTTGGCAACTGCTGTGCCACACCTCGGGTCTTTTAGCCTCCCTCAGCTGTGTCCCTGCCATGCCTATGCTTACCTCCATGGAGGGACTACTAATGTCTTGGCAGTTGCCAGTGGAAATAGTCATTAGAGACTTAACTTGGAGTTGTAGTAAAAGAGCATAGCATCACAGCATTTAGCTTGGGCTCTGCCATTCATGAGCTGTGTAACCTGTATGAGTTTTCTAGTCACTGCACCCAGTCTCTTCATCTATATAATTGTGAAAAGACCAACATCTACTACGTCGGGATATTTTGAGGATTATGTGTGTTAATGTATCTTCAAGCACAGAATTAACATTCAGAGTGTAGTGCTTGGCTCAGTAGAAGTGTTTGCTGCTGTTATTATAATTATCATTATTTCATGTCCTTCACTTCCTCGTGAGTTCCCTGTAAAACCAACCATGGTCCATGGTGTCAACAGTTTTATTCCAGGCTCTTGCTTAATGGCCTGCAGATGGATCCTCCCGCTCATAACCTCTTATTTTTATCCCAGTCTCTGGAACTCTTTCTTCTTGGCACTGAGGTACTGAATGGGGTCCCACACCCAACCCTGTATGTCCTCCATTTAATATCCCATGCTTTGAAACACTGTTTAGTGTTTACTTGGTGGAATGTACTCCCTGACATGAACAACGCACGGGAGATAGGATTTAGGAAACATTGTTCCATGTAGGGCTCTGATTTTATCATAACACAGAGTACAGTTGATCAAGGGCCAAGGTAGAGTTCCTTATTGCAAAAATCTTCAGAGATGAGGATGTTCTAATGTGATACCACCTGAAAATAAAGCCAGCACATAAAAGCAGATGTAGTTTTAAAAGGAAAAGCACACAACTGAAATAATTGATCCCATTAAATACATTATTCTATTTGTTTATGTATCAAATTACTGATAGGTAATAAGCAGGTGTACAGATAGTAGAATTATCAATTTCACAGAGAATTCTTTTAACAGTTGTTCATATCTTGTGTTTTACATCATTTATTAAGGTAATATTTTCATCTTTACATTTCCTTGTGTCTCTACCTTTCTCAACTTTTCCAAGAGATATATTTATATTATCTTCTAAAATTTTAGGGAAAGTTAAAAAAAGTTATGAAACATTTGAAGTTGTTGATTTTGTATATTGGAGGAGGACTAGATTGCAAGTGAATTAGTGAAAATTAGAGTTTTAGTTTGGTAAAAGATGGTAGTTGGAATTGATACCAGGATGTTTCTAACCTAGTTTTTACTTCATTATTTGATATAGTTTCTAAAATGCCAGAACCGGTAATTTTAAATATAATAACTTGTCTCATTTTAAAATATGTGTTCTTGGAGAGGGTGACTGAGGTAAGTAGACAATAATTTACTGTAGTGACTTGTTTTTCTCCAATTTATCAGTTATAAACCCAACAGCCATATAACATACTTTTGTCCAAATGACCTGATGGCGCTTTCTTAACTTTTCTTGCTGTGACTCTAGCAATCTGGGGTCACACCACCCTCTCGCTCCTAGTCATGCTTTCAGTTGTAAGAGTAACATTGTCAATAATATGGTGACAAATTTGCACACAGTCTACTATTTACTAAAATATATATATCAATTGCAAACTTTGATAACATAATTGTTAAGGAATGAACAATTTGCAGTGCACTTAACAACTGATTGCTACACATTATTGTTTAATGACATCATGGTTAAAACCATTATTTGCAACATGTGGCCCCTTTCAATTTTATTTTAATGGAAAAGGTTCAATGACATTTTTCTTTTGAAGAAGAAAGACTTTCATTTCCATTGTAGAAAATTATGAGCTTGTTTTTAGCTCTTTTTCTTGTCTTCAGCTCTTCTTTATATTGATTACTAATTCACATGTCCAGTTACTTCAGAATCATGGTGCTATCTCCTCTGTCTTTTTCATGGCTCTCACACTAATTTTTCCATAATCCATTCTGTGAAAGAGGTTTATCTCCATCTTCATATATTGAGGAAGGAACCGACCCTCCTTTATGTGAACTTGGAAAGAATGGCCAAGGTGATGCCTTGGTGTCCCTCCCCACCATTGAGCTGCAGAATGGCTGCAGAGTCCTGTGAATCTTTTGCTCACCTCCTGGCTCCCTACATACTTGTCATTTTCTGCACGGAGAACCCCAGCTTGTTACAATTGAAATTTTGAAGTCTCTAGAAGCTGGCTGAAGGATAAGACTGGCTAGAAAGGACATCAGCAAGCAGTGTACTCCAAAAGTTGGTGGGAGAAACATTAAGAAGAAGAAAACCTTTCCGTTTATCTTGTTTTCTCTTTATCTTCTCTCTTTTCCTTTTCTTTTAGTTATATGGTATAAACCCTATCCACCACCCATGGTGTTTTTTTTTTTTTCCCTCAAAGCCCCAGTACATTGTTATATATATTAGTTGTAGGTCAACCAATAGTGGTTCTTTTTCCTGGAGTCCCATGGCATTTTATTCATATCTCTTTCTATCAAATTATTTCTATAACGTAATTTATCTGTTTATACATATCTGTCTTCCTTGCAGACCTTCAACATTTCAAGACCTTTGGGCACATAATATATACTTAAGTATTTGAGTGAATCAATGAAGATCTCTTGTTGAATAAGATCTAAATAAATACAATACCTACTCAGCACATGAATGTAAGCATTTGAGAGAGAGTTTTGCGTCTGCTGAAGCAGTCTGTGAAGTAATTTAGGGGCTCAGTGCCAAGGTTACTCAATAGATTGAGAGAAAATGAAAGACATAATTAACTATAGTTTTAAAATTCATGGAGAACAGAAGCAGGATATCTAGGTGTGAATCAGCACTTGATCATTCTTGTTGCATCTTTGGAAAATCCAGTCCTTTGTTTTTCTATGAAAATGTGACAGGCCAAGAGGGTGAACAGAGGATTGGTTTTTAGAAAGGCAATTTTGTCGCAGGAAATCCTGGAGGAAAATATATGAAAGGAGAGCTGGTAGAAACATGGCAGAAACTTTTTGTGTAGAAACCCTAAAAATTGAGTTTACATGCTGGGTGAAAGATTTGTAACCCAACATTCCTCCAATATAGGTTAGAGCAGATTTTAAATATCTAGGTATACAAAAGGAATACAAAGGGACATAGATCACACTGAAAGGAGTTTAGGATAGAACAAAGAAATGAAGCTAAAGTAAACCAGCACACTAAAATGTGTTTCAGAAGGACCTGTAGTTTTTAAAGGTAGTTGGAAATTTATCACTTAGGTTTAAAGTAGAAAGGGAAAGGGGAACAATTCTCTATCATTTCATGTCCATAAGATTAAAAGCTACAGTCTGTCAGAGAAGAAAAACTTGTATGGCATCTAATGTCCAAAAAAATGTTTTGAATCGTGCCTAATGAAAGAGAGTCTGTGTGATGTAATGCAAATACAGTATCATCAACTCATTTCCAGGTTTATTACAAACACTTTAGCACATGTGTAATTGAGGTAATGCAGAATTCTATTAGGGGCCATGGAAGAGGCTGATAGCATTCTCTCTTACAGCTTCTCACTTGACCAAGGGAGAAAATGTTCTTGAACAGATTGACCACGTCTCCTAAAGACAATGTTCATTTTCAATTTTTCTTTTTATAAACTCATCCTGCATTTCCTCTTACATATGCAAGCTAAAGCGTGTGTGTAGACATCCTTCATTGGCAATGAAGACAGATCCATACTATTAAATAATCAAATAAGTGTAACATACGGTTGGTGCCTTTTAGGAAAATTACAGGTTTAAGCCCACCCTCATTGGTGGAAGGACATGGTATACCCGAATTAAAATATCTACCATTTATTATGCAGCTAATCATGTCATGCTATTTAAATGAAACTTAAAGAATTCTTCTTCTATAAAATTGATTATATTTTAGACAAACTGATGTATAATTTTATATAAGTGCATTTAAAATGTAAAACTCTTTAGAGTCTGCTTCATTCAGTTTTAGAGGCATATTTTGTATATTTTGGTGTGATTTTATTAATTATCCTTCATAGCAGAGAGGCACATCCTACTCTTTTTCTTGCTGCCCTCTCTCTACAAGATAAAGCTCATCCAAGTTTATTTTGCTTCATAAGGCATAGGCTTACTTTGTGATGAAAAAGAGATCATTTCTGAAACATATTTGGCACTGTAGGGAGCCCAGAATTTTAGACTATGCTCAGAATTTTGTGAGGTAACTTCAAAAAAGATGGAACATTTAAAGTTTGCCAGGAAAGTTTTCTGCTACTTTGCTTAACAGTAGGTTTTTTAAATTTTTTTTTAACAGTTTAGTTTCTTAAATCTTTGGAAGGATGAGTGATGGATTTGGCAGGTTTAAATGTACCCTTGAAAAAGCTCTCTTTGGGTTACTCTTTCAAAACAACCATCTCAGTTGATGAATATTTAATGGGGACTCTGTCAGTCACAGAGCTGAGAGAGGCAGTTCTCAAAGCTCCAGCAGGTCCTGGGAGAAGATAGCGCTGGTAACCAGCGCCATTAAAGTTTGGATGAGGCATGGTCTTTCTCAGGATGTTAGAAGTGAGTGGAGTTCTCAGATGCAGCCCAGTGACTCTAGACCTGAGCCCTGCTCAAAAGCCAGTTGACTTGTCATTCGCTCTGAGCCTGGTGTCTTCCCTCTGCTCGTGCCCCTTTCTGCCATTTCTCATGCTTCTCCTAACCCTCTCTCTTTGCTTACACTTTCTTTCTTCTTTTTTCTCTTATTCTTACTTTTACTCTCTATTATATTATTTCTCCTTATCATTTTTTTCTGTCTCTTATTGTTCTCATTCATTTTCTTTTTATTTTGTAGTACAGTTACTCGGTACATCACTTTCACCTTAAAATCTTGACCCTCTACAACTCCTATACTTCAGCTAGCTATGTTTTTTGAAGGTTTTATCTATTTTTCATTTTTTCCCCCCAAAGCCCCAGTAGATAGTTGTATATCACAGCTGCACATCCTTCCAGTTGCTGCATGTGGGACACGGCCCCAGCATGGCCAGTGAATCAGTGCATCGGTGCACACCCGGGATCAGAACCTGGGCCAACAGCAGCGGAGTGTGGGTACTTAACCGCTAAGCCACGGGGCAGACCATCAGCTAGCTATTTTGAAGAGAGTATTTTGATAAATTTCTCTTAGATGTTATAACATGCTGATTAAAGGAAATAAAAACTATCACAAATGGGATGGGGATGAAGAGTGAATTCAGTTCAGGTAGCCATGGAATTAGACAGAGGGAAACTGAGAGCTTAAGTGTAGGTGTTCAAAATATTTCCTGATACATCTTTGTAGTTCATTGTTGTGGTAAACTGCACACAGTCTTATTTATTGCTGGAGCCCAGATGTTTGCTCCTTGGGCCATATCATCAGACCTCGGCCTATAGAAAAGAAACTAGGAAACATTGCATGCATTTCTAACGTGAAGAACTGTTAGTGTTCCACCAGGAGACACCTTGGGCGCTTCCCTGCACTATCTGAATAGAAAAAGAGGAAGAGAAGCTTTTCTCCATCTGCAAAAAACCAGAAACTTATCTTGAGTTTAAGAGGATTGGAGGTGACTGAAAACAAAAGTGTTCCCGAGTTTGGATTTGCTTTAACAAGAACTATTGGCTGGCTTTGATGTTAAAGGTCTTTATTCAAAATTGACTACCTCTAATGCTAAGTTCAGAGTGGAGATTTGTCAGTATAAGAGAGAAGAATCCCTTTTTGATTAAGTCACTGAAATACAGTATTTGGGAGAATGGTTATATTTGAAGATCACTTGTTCATATTCTGTTGCCACAGTGACATCTGTTGGTAAGTGACTACTTGATGCTATTTTCGATGATTTCTGTTTGAAAGACATACTGAGCTTGATAAATAAACGGCAAACAATAGGATATATTGGAACACATGAGGAAGCCATTTGGGGTAAAGCTAATTCAGCCTGAATTTGTTTTTCCAAAAGGATCTGTCGCCTGCACTGTGTATAAGCTTTGTCATGTCCCAAAGAGAAGAGTAAATGCCCTTAAGATAAGAATGTAACTTCCCCCTCATTGACATTTCCTTAAGGATAAGCATTTCTCCCTAGGCTTGAATTTGATTGTTACAGTCATCCTGTGACCACCCAGCTCCAGACAACAGACGTGACACCAGCCATGCCCATCGAGACAGCAGATCTGCTCCCCGCTGTGTCCATCAATAGCTGTTCTGGCAGGGCAATTTGGCAGGGCTGATCTCGTGGCTATTGTAAAAGGGACATTGCAATCACTTGCGATACATGCTCTTTGATGGTATATAACCGCTCTGTACACCCCACTTCTTTGGTGCCCTTCCTTCCTTAGGGAAGGAAGGCCACAGGCCATGGTCCTCAAACGTTGGCTCATAATAAACTCACCCCAATTTTGATTTATAGATTGATTATGGATTATTTACGTCGACAAGCTGAGGTGCAGGAAGCAGTAAAGGCACAGTGGTACCCATGTTGCCTGATATAAAATCTTTCCTCCCTCTTTCCCTTCCCAGGATGTCCACTCTTCATGGTGGCACTTACTTCCATGGTGTGATCATTCTTCCGATCACTCCTTTCATTCCCTCTTACAATTACTCAACAAATATTTAAACACCTACTGTATGCCAGGCTTGGGATACACTAAGGAAAAATTTTTGTACAAAATCTCTGTCTACACAGAACTTGTTTTTGTTGGATAAAATCTTTCCTCCCTCTTTCCCTTCCCAAGACGTCCACTCTTCATGGTGGCACCTACTTCTATGGTGTGATCATTCGTCTGATCACTCCTTTCATTCCCTCTTATAATTACTCAACAAATATTTAAACACCTACTGTATGCCAGGCTTGGGATACACTAAGAAAAAATTTTTCTACAAAATCTCTGTCTTCACAGAACTTGTTTTTGTTGGCTAAGTGAGATAATGGATAAGTAGGCAGACAAGTGAATTACTTAGTCTATCGTGTGATGATCTGTGTCAAGAAGGTAAGTGACAGGCAATGGGGAGAGCTAGAGAGTGAATGGGTTGCTACTTTAATTAGAGAGCACAGGGAGGCTGGAGCAAGGCCCAGAGGGAAGGGACAGAGCAGGAGGACATGCAGATATCTCAGGGCTGCAGAGATGCTGTGGAGGAACTGTGACTCGGATGTTGTTGGGCAGCAAGAAGTCAGTGTGGCTGGAGCACAGTGAGCAAGAGGGGAAAGGCAGAGAAGGTTTGAGATGCCGGGGAGGGTGAGCAGATGAAAGAAGGCCCCTGGGCCCATAAAAATTGTGCTGTAAGTGAAATGAAAACTTTCAGTGTCATTTAACTATACGTTATACAATTTAAGTAGTAAATACCTTTTATTTTTCTATAGTCTTGTCAAGCACATCAACTAAAATGCTGCTAAATTGGCAATGTCTAAATTAGCCCCAGGAGTGACTGCTGTATCTTGTCAGGCGTCTGGTCTGCACAGCAGTTGGGGGTGGGAGTGATGTGACAGTCAGGAGACGAACTCTAGTCTTCAGGTTGTCACCAACTGTTTGTGTTATGTTTCATCGGTTAAATGTGGAGGAGGGAAAAGATGAGTGGTTTTCAGACTCCGATCCATGGAGCACTGGATATTCCTGAAGGTTCTTGGTTTTTGTTTGTTTCTTTGTTTGATTTGTGAGGAAGATCGGTCCTGAGCTAACATCTATCACTCCTCCTCTTTTTGCTGAGAAAGACTGGCCCTGGGCTAACATCCATGCACATCTTCCTCCACTTTATATGGGATGTCATCACACCATGGCCTGACAAGTGGTGCATCGGTGCATGCCCAGGATCCGAACCGGCGAACCCTGGGCCGCTGCAGCAGAGCGTGCACACTTAACCGCTGGCCCCAGCCAGCTGACACTGAAGGCTCTTTGTTTTTTTTCTTATGCTTATAAACTTCGATGCAAGCTTCACGTAGAAGAAAGTGTCCCCTAGCTTTAAAAAGATTCCTGGACCTGTTCCTCACTAAGGTTTTCCAGTATGAAGAGTTTGCAGTCTCACAGACTCCCAAAGGACAGACAAAAGGAGCAAGATCCTTTTTTTCCGAGTGTCTCTTGTGACAGTGCTCATTGTCTCTCATTCAAACCAGAAGGTGATTTGTCAATAGGGAGATATAGCATTTGAGACCCCATCCTTCAAGATGGCTGAGTTGTCGTCCATAATTTTACAGACTTATGCTAAGTGAATAATATAAAAAGTGAATGTCTCAGCAGGTACTCTCTGGCACAAAATAGAAAATAGGAATTGAGAAAAGTAATTATGATTGATGTCTGTCAATAAGGGCATAGGGCTAGTCTAATTCAAAAGTAATTAAAGGCATGACTGTCAGTCACTGTACATATTACATATATTGAAAAGTATTTATGTTCTCATAACACAGAATTATAACTGGAAGATAAACTAGATGTTTTTGGTACTTATGGTTAAAGATATATTTTATTTAGTTTTGTTTTCAGATTGAGGAAATGAGAAAATTTATTTTTTAATATATTGACTATCTTCTTCCTTTCCAACTTAGAATCTCAATCTGCTATTTTGGAAACTGAAAAATATGCTCAAATGCTGTTCAACAGGTAAGAAAATCTTGTTTAATGTCAAATCCTTTTCTCTCTTATTTATCATAAAATTGTGACAGACTCTCCTTTATCTTCCTGTATGCCCATCTGACTAGGCAACCTTGTTTCTCTAAGCCTGAAGGGGAATCCAGTCAGGTGGACGGGCATGTTTTCTTCCACTTAGACTTTGCAGAGAAAATCAGCCTTGAAGTGGAACTGAGCACATGCTTTTCAGAAGCTGCATCATTCTGTACCCAGCCAGAGCATTGGGCCTGACAACAGCTGGATCCAGCAGAAAACTGGACACTCTAGTAGATGTTATGTGGAGATGTGCATGGCTGAACTAATAGTCACATGGATATGAGTTTTAAAAAAATCTCTCAGAGCTTTTCCAAAATCAAATAATATTCTTAAGTTGCTGTAGTAGATTAAACATTAGTTAGTGTCTTTTTAATTTCAACAGAACATTTTTTTTTTGTTACTAAAGAAGACAAATTTCATGTCTTTTTTCTTGTTACCAAAATGAGCTTACTATTAAAAAAAAAGAAAACTTCAAGAAAGGAAACACTCATATGGTATAGAAATTGTGGGTAGCAATTGTTACTTTTTTATATAAAATCATCTGTTTTATTTATTTACACTTTCTCCCAACTGTGCTTTTGAAAATACCTTAGTATTAGAAATTACGAGTAAGAAGAGGGTGTGCTCCCTTGATTGTGGTCCAGTAGAAGTCAGGTGACTCAGACCTGAGTTCTAGGCCCAGGTCTGTTTCTGGTTAGTGTGTGACAACGTACTTAGGCTCTCTGGAACGTAGTACTCCTTTCTGTAAAATTAAAGAATTTGATGATTTTTGAGAACTTTCCCAAATATTAAATGACTTCTCTTATAAAATGTAAAAAGATTCTTCTCAAACTTATAAATTATCAAAAATTTTTTGTGACCTTTCATGTACCAAGAACAACTGTGTCCCTTCAATTATATTGATTGAAAATTAAGATCATAAAAGTATATATTTGGTAATCTAATAAATGAATTAGCATTAAAATGAGCCAGGAAAAAATTTATGATCAAGATATTACACTATGAAAGTATTACTGTTTGTTACAGTATATAAAATTATGACTCTAAAATAGTATCTTTTTGCTGTCTGTAAGTTTATATTGTTACTCATATATCACTATTAACCCTATTATGTTTTACAAGTAATAAAATGTCTTGAAAGGGAAAAACAATAAAGCAGCAGCCCTGCATTACACATGAAACTTGTGCTCCCCCTGGAGGGAAAATGAGGATACAACATTGGTCGAGTACTTCATTTTGTAATCCACTAGTGTCTTTCAAAAATATAGCTATTATTGTCATAGTAAAGATATTCTTAAGAATAGTGCCACAAAACTGGTTTTCTAGCTTCTTTTTGTCAGAGCTGAGACCTACATCAGTCTGGGGCACTTGAAGAGGCATGGGGGATTCAGCTGAGGGTGGTTTAATTACTGTGAGATGATTAGTCAATAGCAAATAAGACAGAGAAAGATTAAAAAGAGGTAAAGGGAAATAAAGATGGAAATAATTAAGAAAAATAGTGCCTTCAAAATATCCTCTCATTATTTTTATAGCTTTTTATTTATTTTACTTTTTATTGAGGCATGACTAGGATAGTATGTTAGATTTTTCTAAACCCTTATCTCCAGGACATATATTACTGAGTTCTTCATTATAAATGATAATGCCAAAGAAAACCTGGACACAAGTATTCTGTACTATCCACAAGGACAAAACATGTACAACTTTGCTCTATATATTAAGAGTCCAGCTGTAATAGTCAAGATATATACTCATGTGTGTAAAATTATAATAATTCTCTAATTTACTCGGGCTGTGAACCATGGTAAAATATACAGTAATAAACAGGATACCTGGAAAACTAGGTGATTTAAAAAACCTGATGTTACAGCTAGACCATTCAAGGGTGAAATCAATTTAAATTTCACACCTTCTCCTTTCCTTGTA
Organism: Diceros bicornis minor; assembly: GCF_020826845.1. Lineage (NCBI taxonomy): Eukaryota > Metazoa > Chordata > Mammalia > Perissodactyla > Rhinocerotidae > Diceros > Diceros bicornis. The sequence goes on from NW_026691351.1 coordinate 140,601, forward strand.
GCCAGTGAAGTGTCTGGAAGACAGAAAACACATAAAATTAATTGAGAGTTAACAGTATTTGGAGGCAGTTGAGGTTAAGCACTCAACAATGATGTCCCTTACTTCAGGAGCCATTGACTTTTTGTCATAAATTTACTTTATACACGGGTTCTCTTCTTAGATTATTTCTGTATGTTTCTTAGAAGAGAGACAGGGAAGGAGAATTAACTATCAATCTACTGTGCACCGGTTCTTTTACTGTATTACCTTATGCAATTCTTACAACAATCCTTTAAGGTAACTGTTATAATTCATATTTGATAAAGAAAACCATGTTTAC
>NW_026691352.1:0-139231 GCF_020826845.1 Diceros bicornis minor
GTCTCCTGGGGCGTGTGCTGGGCCCCCGTCAGAGGAGGAAGCAGCCTGGTAAACGGGTGTGCCAGGCCTGAGATCTGGAGGCCTCCCACAGCCGGGTCCCTGTCCCTGCCCAGGCCCCCCGAGGGAGGACGATGGTCGGGCAGTGGCGAGCGGGGTGGGGCTGGCGCCGAGCCTGCCCTTGGATGCCCCGGGGAAGGGCGCCGGGGGATGGGCTGCCCCTGGCCGGGTCTGAGGGACCGACCCAGCTCGGGGCTGTCGGGGGCAGAGAGAGAACCCCCCTCCGCCCTTTCCCTTCAGGTTCTTAGGGCTGGCCAAATCCTTCCCAAGACAGCTTGTCTGGAGAAAATCAGACCCAGCTGAAGAACATGTGTCCATGGGGGAAACCCGGGAAACTGAGTCTCCCCACACATAGCAGAGATTCTCATCTTGCATCCTCTCCTGAGCTAATGACAAAGGTGGATGTCCCGGGTGGGCCTGTGGAATGGGAGAGGGAGGAAGTCTATTGTCATGCAGGGGGACATGGAAAGACTTGTCTGAAGCTTATCCCCTGCACTGGGGTCAGGTCGGGGAAGGGACGGCACAGAGGTGAGCAGGAACCAACCGGCCTCTCTGTGGTGGGGCTGGCCCCGGGGCAGGCGTGGGGGTGATGGCTGGAAGTGGGGATGGCGCGTGAGTTGGCACCAGCCAGCGTGGAGGCAGAGACTCAGAGGTCAGGGATCTCTCTCTCTGTCTCTGTCTCTGTCTCTCTACCTCAGGGAGCTGAGAGATTACGGTGGCGCCCCCTGCCCACCTCGCCTACCTCTCCATGGGCCCTTCTTTCTCTGGCCGCTCCGGGGAGCCCTGCGGGCTTGGGTTCAAGCCCCCACACACCGCACAGGCCAAGGGCGCATGCGCGACCGCCTGGGCCTAGGGCTGGCCTCGGGGGGGGGGGGGGTCCTCAGTAAAGGCCCCGCCCTCCCTCCAGGCTCTGACCCAGCTGCAGCTCTTCCATCGCCGCCCTTCTGGACTGGGCTTCAGCTGTCTCCCTCCCCTCCCCCACTCCCACTCAGCTTGCAGGCCGCTTCCCTGCCTTGAAAGCATTGCTCTGGCCCTGAGGGCCACAGACCTACTGGGCTTCAAGCTCAAGGCTCTGCCTGGGCCTGCTGCTTTGGCCAGGGGCTCATTTTTTCTGGAAAGACAAAGCCATTGCCTCACCCCACGCCTTGCACTTTCCCACGGCAGGCAGCCCAGGTGTAGGAAAGGCTCTGTGGAGTCAGAAGTGCCGAGACAGGCAGATGGCACCGCAGGCTTTGGGGGCCAGTGCGCAAGTGGGCTAGCCCCTCCTCCCGGGAGTCGGGGAGGCCCGGCCTTCCTAGTGCCCAGGCCACGGCTCCGGGGAGAAACCCGCCATGGAGGGCACGCGGGAGGCCCTCTGCCTGAGGTGGCAGGTGTCACGCCAGGGCCACTGCAAGCCTGGCTCGGCTTGCCTGCTTTCTCCAAAGGAGGCTGGCCGACCAGCCGAACCTGGCACCTGGGCCAGGCCCCTTCCAAGGGGACGAGTTCCAGAGGCTAGAGCCCTGGGGGCGGCTGCCAAGTCTCCTGGGGCGTGTGCTGGGCCCCCGTCAGAGGAGGAAGCAGCCTGGTAAAGGGGTGTGCCAGGCCTGAGATCTGGAGGCCTCCCACAGCCGGGTCCCTGTCCTGCCCAGGCCCCCCGAGGGAGGACGATGGTCGGGCAGTGGCGAGCGGGGTGGGGCTGGCGCCGAGCCTGCCCTTGGATGCCCCGGGGAAGGGCGCCGGGGGATGGGCTGCCCCTGGCGCGGTCTGAGGGACCGACCCAGCTCGGGGCTGTCGGGGGCAGAGAGAGAACCCCCCTCCGCCCTTTCCCTTCAGGTTCTTAGGGCTGGCAAATCCTTCCCAAGACAGCTTGTCTGGAGAAAATCAGACCCAGCTGAAGAACATGTGTCCATGGGGGAAACCCGGGAACTGAGTCTCCCCACACAATAGCAGAGATTCTCATCTTGCATCCTCTCCTGAGCTAATGACAAAGGTGGATGTCCCGGGTGGGCCTGTGGAATGGGAGAGGGGAGGAAGTCTATTGTCATGCAGAGGGACTGGAAAGACTTGTCTGAAGCTTATCCCCCTGCACTGGGGTCAGGTCGGGAAGGGACGGCACAGAGGTGAGCAGGAACCAACCGGCCTCTCTGTGGTGGGGCTGGCCCCGGGGCAGGCGTGGGGGTGATGGCTGGAAGTGGGATGGCGCGTGAGTTGGCACCAGCCAGCGGTGGAGGCAGAGACTCAGAGGTCAGGGATCTCTCTCTCTGTCTCTGTCTCTCTCTCTCTCTCCCTCAGGGAGCTGAGGAGAGTAAGGTGGCGCCCCCTGCCCACCTCGCCTACTTCTCCATGGGCCCTTCTTTCTCTGGCCGCTCCGGGAGCCCTGCGGGCTTGGGTTCAAGCCCCCCACACACCGCACAGGCCAAGGGCGCATGCGCGACCCCCCTGGGCCTAGGGCTGGCCTCGGGGGGGGGGTCCTCAGTGAAGGCCCCGCCCTCCCTCCAGGCTCTGACCCAGCTGCAGCTCTTCCATCGCCGCCCTTCTGGACTCGGCTTCAGCTGTCTCCCTCCCCTCCCCCACTCCCACTCAGCTTGCAGGCCGCTTCCCTGCTTGAAAGCATTGCTCTGCCCTGAGGGCCACAGACCTACTGGGCTTCAAGCTCAAGGCTGCCTGGGCCTGCTGCTTCGGCCAGGGGCTCATTTTTTCCTGGAAAGACAAAGCCATTGCCTCACCCCACGCCTGCACTTTCCCACGGCAGGCAGCCCAGGTGTAGGAAAGGCTCTGTGGAGTCAGAAGGGCCGAGACAGGCAGATGGCACCGCAGGCTTTGGGGGCCAGGGCGCAAGTGGGCTAGCCCCTCCTCCCGGGAGTCGGGGAGGCCCGGCCTTCCTAGTGCCCAGGCCACGGCTCCGGGGAGAAACCCGCCATGGAGGGCACGCGGGAGCCCTCTGCCTGAGGTGGCAGGTGTCACGCCAGGGCCACTGCAAGCCTGGCTCTGCTTGCCTGCTTTCTCCAAAGGAGTCTGGCCGACCAGCCGAACCTGGCACCTGGGCCAGGCCCCTTCCAAGGGGACGAGTTCCAGAGGCTAGAGCCCTGGGGGCGGCTGCCAAGTCTCCTGGGGCGTGTGCTGGGCCCCCGTCAGAGGAGGAAGCAGCCTGGTAAACGGTGTGCCAGGCCTGAGATCTGGAGGCCTCCCACAGCCGGGTCCCTGTCCCGCCCAGGCCCCCCGAGGGAGGACGATGGTCGGGCAGTGGCGAGCGGGGTGGGGCTGGCGCCTAGCCTGCCCTTGGATGCACCGGGGAAGGGCGCCGGGGGATGGGCTGCCCCTGGCCAGGTCTGAGGGACCGACCCAGCTCGGGGCTGTCGGGGGCAGAGAGAGAACCCCCCTCCGCCCTTTCCCTTCAGGTTCTTAGGGCTGGCCAAATCCTTCCCAAGACAGCTTGTCTGGAGAAAATCAGACCCAGCTGAAGAACATGTGTCCATGGGGGAAACCCGGGAAACTGAGTCTCCCCACACAATAGCAGAGATTCTCATCTTGCATCCTCTCCTGAGCTAATGACAAAGGTGGATGTCCCGGGTGGGGCCTGTGGAATGGGAGAGGGGAGGAAGTCTATTGTCATGCAGAGGGACATGGAAAGACTTGTCTGAAGCTTATCCCCTGCACTGGGGTCAGGTAAGGAAGGGAGGGCACAGAGGTGAGCAGGAACCAACCGGCCTCTCTGTGGTGGGGCTGGCCCCGGGGCAGGCGTGGGGGTGATGGCTGGAAGTGGGATGGCGCGTGAGTTGGCACCAGCCAGCGGTGGAGGCAGAGACTCAGAGGTCAGGGATCTCTCTCTCTGTCTCTGTCTCTCTCTCTCTCCCTCAGGGAGCTGAGGAGAGTAAGGTGGCGCCCCCTGCCCACCTCGCCTACCTCTCCATGGGCCCTTCTTTCTCTGGCCGCTCCGGGAGCCCTGCGGGCTTGGGTTCAAGCCCCCACACACCGCACAGGCCAAGGGCGCATGCGCGACCGCCTGGGCCTAGGGCTGGCCTCGGGGGGGGGGGGGGGGTCCTCAGTGAAGGCCCCGCCCTCCCTCCAGGCTCTGACCCAGCTGCAGCTCTTCCGTCGCTGCCCTTCTGGACTCGGCTTCAGCTGTCTCCCTCCCCTCCCCCACTCCCACTCAGCTTGCAGGCCGCTTCCCTGCCTTGAAAGCATTGCTCTGGCCCTGAGGGCCACAGACCTACTGGGCTTCAAGCTCAAGGCTCTGCCTGGGCCTGCTGCTTCGGCCAGGGGCTCACTTTTTCCTGGAAAGAGAAGGCATGGCCTCACCCCACGCCTGCACTTTGCCACGGCAGGCAGCCCAGATGTAGGAAAGGCTCTGTGGAGTCAGAAGTGCCGAGACAGGCAGATGGCACCAGAGGGTTTGGGGGCCAGGGCGCAACTGGGCTAGCCCCTCCTCCCGGGAGTCGGGGAGGCCCGGCCTTCCTAGTGCCCAGGCCACGGCTCCGGGGAGAAACCCGCCATGGAGGGCACGCGGGAGGCCCTCTGCCTGAGGTGGCAGGTGTCACGCCAGGGCCACTGCAAGCCTGGCTCGGCTTGCCTGCTTTCTCCAAAGGAGGCTGGCCGACCAGCCGAACCTGGCACCTGGGCCAGGCCCCTTCCAAGGGGACGAGTTGCAGAGGATAGAGCCCTGGGGGCGGCTGCCAAGTCTCCTGGGGCGTGTGCTGGGCCCCCGTCAGAGGAGGAAGCAGCCTGGTAAACGGTGTGCCAGGCCTGAGATCTGGAGGCCTCCCACAGCCGGGTCCCTGTCCCGCCCAGGCCCCCCGAGGGAGGACGATGGTCGGGCAGTGGCGAGCGGGGTGGGGCTGGCGCCGAGCCTGCCCTTGGATGCCCCGGGGAAGGGCGCCGGGGGATGGGCTGCCCCTGGCCATGTCTGAGGGACCGACCCAGCTCGCGGCTGTCGGGGGCAGAGAGAGAACCCCCCTCCGCCCTTTCCCTTCAGGTTCTTAGGGCTGGCCAAATCCTTCCCAAGACAGCTTGTCTGGAGAAAATCAGACCCAGCTGAAGAACATGTGTCCATGGGGGAAACCCGGGAAACTGAGTCTCCCCACACAATAGCAGAGATTCTCATCTTGCATCCTCTCCTGAGCTAATGACAAAGGTGGATGTCCCGGGTGGGCCTGTGGAATGGGAGAGGGGAGGAAGTCTATTGTCATGCAGAGGGACATGGAAAGACTTGTCTGAAGCTTATCCCCTGCACTGGGGTCAGGTCGGGAAGGGATGGCACAGAGGTGAGCAGGAACCAACTGGCCTCTCTGTGGTGGGGCTGGCCCCGGGGCAGGCGTGGGGGTGATGGCTGGAAGTGGGATGGCGCGTGAGTTGGCACCAGCCAGCGGTGGAGGCAGAGACTCAGAGGTCAGGGATCTCTCTCTCTTTCTCTGTCTCTCTCTCTCTCCCTCAGGGAGCTGAGGAGAGTAAGGTGGCGCCGCCGGCCCACCTCGCCTACCTCTCCATGGGCCCTTCTTTCTCTGGCCGCTCCGGGAGCCCTGCGGGCTTGGGTTCAACCCCCCACACACCGCACAGGCCAAGGGCGCATGCGCGACCGCCGGGGCCTAGGGCTGGCCTCGGGGGGGGGGGTCCTCAGTGAAGGCCCCGCCCTCCCTCCAGGCTCTGACCCAGCTGCAGCTCTTCCATCGCCGCCCTTCTGGACTCGGCTTCAGCTGTCTCCCTCCCCTCCCCCACTCCCACTCAGCTTGCAGGCCGCTTCCCTGCCTTGAAAGCATTGCTCTGGCCCTGAGGGCCACAGACCTACTGGGCTTCAAGCTCAAGGCTCTGCCTGGGCCTGCTGCTTCGGCCAGGGGCTCATTTTTTCCTGGAAAGACAAAGCCATTGCCTCACCCCACGCCTGCACTTTCCCACGGCAGGCAGCCCAGGTGTAGGAAAGGCTCTGTGGAGTCAGAAGTGCCGAGACAGGCAGATGGCACCGCAGGCTTTGGGGGCCAGGGCGCAAGTGGGCTAGCCCCTCCTCTCGGGAGTCGGGGAGGCCCGGCCTTCCTAGTGCCCAGGCCACGGCTCCGGGGAGAAACCCGCCATGGAGGGCACGCGGGAGGCCCTCTGCCTGAGGTGGCAGGTGTCACGCCAGGGCCACTGCAAGCCTGGCTCGGCTTGCCTGCTTTCTCCAAAGGAGGCTGGCCGACCAGCCGAACCTGGCACCTGGGCCAGGCCCCTTCCAAGGGGACGAGTTCCAGAGGCTAGAGCCCTGGGGGCGGCTGCCGAGTCTCCTGGGGCGTGTGCTGGGCCCCCGTCAGAGGAGGAAGCAGCCTGGTAAACGGTGTGCCAGGCCTGAGATCTGGAGGCCTCCCACAGCCGGGTCCCTGTCCTGCCCAGGCCCCCCGAGGGAGGACGATGGTCGGGCAGTGGCGAGCGGGGTGGGGCTGGCGCCGAGCCTGCCCTTGGATGCCCCGGGGAAGGGCGCCGGGGGATGGGCTGCCCCTGGCCGGGTCTGAGGGACCGACCCAGCTCGGGGCTGTCGGGGGCAGAGAGAGAACCCCCCTCCGCCCTTTCCCTTCAGGTTCTTAGGGCTGGCCAAATCCTTCCCAAGACAGCTTGTCTGGAGAAAATCAGACCCAGCTGAAGAACATGTGTCCATGGGGGAAACCCGGGAAACTGAGTCTCCCCACACAATAGCAGAGATTCTCATCTTGCATCCTCTCCTGAGCTAATGACAAAGGTGGATGTCCCGGGTGGGCCTGTGGAATGGGAGAGGGGAGGAAGTCTATTGTCATGCAGGGGGACATGGAAAGACTTGTCTGAAGCTTATCCCCTGCACTGGGGTCAGGTCGGGAAGGGACGGCACAGAGGTGAGCAGGAACCAACCGGCCTCTCTGTGGTGGGGCTGGCCCCGGGGCAGGCGTGGGGGTGATGGCTGGAAGTGGGATGGCGCGTGAGTTGGCACCAGCCAGCGGTGGAGGCAGAGACTCAGAGGTCAGGGATCTCTCTCTCTGTCTCTGTCTCTGTCTCTCTACCTCAGGGAGCTGAGGAGATTACGGTGGCGCCCCCTGCCCACCTCGCCTACCTCTCCATGGGCCCTTCTTTCTCTGGCCGCTCCGGGAGCCCTGCGGGCTTGGGTTCAAGCCCCCACACACCGCACAGGCCAAGGGCGCATGCGCGACCGCCTGGGCCTAGGGCTGGCCTCGGGGGGGGGGGGGTCCTCAGTAAAGGCCCCGCCCTCCCTCCAGGCTCTGACCCAGCTGCAGCTCTTCCATCGCCGCCCTTCTGGACTGGGCTTCAGCTGTCTCCCTCCCCTCCCCCACTCCCACTCAGCTTGCAGGCCGCTTCCCTGCCTTGAAAGCATTGCTCTGGCCCTGAGGGCCACAGACCTACTGGGCTTCAAGCTCAAGGCTCTGCCTGGGCCTGCTGCTTTGGCCAGGGGCTCATTTTTTCCTGGAAAGACAAAGCCATTGCCTCACCCCACGCCTGCACTTTCCCACGGCAGGCAGCCCAGGTGTAGGAAAGGCTCTGTGGAGTCAGAAGTGCCGAGACAGGCAGATGGCACCGCAGGCTTTGGGGGCCAGTGCGCAAGTGGGCTAGCCCCTCCTCCCGGGAGTCGGGGAGGCCCGGCCTTCCTAGTGCCCAGGCCACGGCTCCGGGGAGAAACCCGCCATGGAGGGCACGCGGGAGGCCCTCTGCCTGAGGTGGCAGGTGTCACGCCAGGGCCACTGCAAGCCTGGCTCGGCTTGCCTGCTTTCTCCAAAGGAGGCTGGCCGACCAGCCGAACCTGGCACCTGGGCCAGGCCCCTTCCAAGGGGACGAGTTCCAGAGGCTAGAGCCCTGGGGGCGGCTGCCAAGTCTCCTGGGGCGTGTGCTGGGCCCCCGTCAGAGGAGGAAGCAGCCTGGTAAAGGGTGTGCCAGGCCTGAGATCTGGAGGCCTCCCACAGCCGGGTCCCTGTCCTGCCCAGGCCCCCCGAGGGAGGACGATGGTCGGGCAGTGGCGAGCGGGGTGGGGCTGGCGCCGAGCCTGCCCTTGGATGCCCCGGGGAAGGGCGCCGGGGGATGGGCTGCCCCTGGCCGGGTCTGAGGGACCGACCCAGCTCGGGGCTGTCGGGGGCAGAGAGAGAACCCCCCTCCGCCCTTTCCCTTCAGGTTCTTAGGGCTGGCCAAATCCTTCCCAAGACAGCTTGTCTGGAGAAAATCAGACCCAGCTGAAGAACATGTGTCCATGGGGGAAACCCGGGAAACTGAGTCTCCCCACACAATAGCAGAGATTCTCATCTTGCATCCTCTCCTGAGCTAATGACAAAGGTGGATGTCCCGGGTGGGCCTGTGGAATGGGAGAGGGGAGGAAGTCTATTGTCATGCAGAGGGACATGGAAAGACTTGTCTGAAGCTTATCCCCTGCACTGGGGTCAGGTCGGGAAGGGACGGCACAGAGGTGAGCAGGAACCAACCGGCCTCTCTGTGGTGGGGCTGGCCCCGGGGCAGGCGTGGGGGTGATGGCTGGAAGTGGGATGGCGCGTGAGTTGGCACCAGCCAGCGGTGGAGGCAGAGACTCAGAGGTCAGGGATCTCTCTCTCTGTCTCTGTCTCTCTCTCTCTCCCTCAGGGAGCTGAGGAGAGTAAGGTGGCGCCCCCTGCCCACCTCGCCTACCTCTCCATGGGCCCTTCTTTCTCTGGCCGCTCCGGGAGCCCTGCGGGCTTGGGTTCAAGCCCCCACACACCGCACAGGCCAAGGGCGCATGCGCGACCGCCGCGGCCTAGGGCTGGCCTCGGGGGGGGGGGGGGTCCTCAGTGAAGGCCCCGCCCTCCCTCCAGGCTCTGACCCAGCTGCAGCTCTTCCATCGCCGCCCTTCTGGACTCGGCTTCAGCTGTCTCCCTCCCCTCCCCCACTCCCACTCAGCTTGCAGGCCGCTTCCCTGCCTTGAAAGCATGGCTCTGGCCCTGAGGGCCACAGACCTACTGGGCTTCAAGCTCAAGGCTCTGCCTGGGCCTGCTGCTTCGGCCAGGGGCTCATTTTTTCCTGGAAAGACAAAGCCATGGCCTCACCCCACGCCTGCACTTTGCCACGGCAGGCAGCCCAGATGTAGGAAAGGCTCTGTGGAGTCAGAAGTGCCGAGACAGGCAGATGGCACCAGAGGGTTTGGGGGCCAGGGCGCAAGTGGGCTAGCCCCTCCTCCCGGGAGTCGGGGAGGCCCGGCCTTCCTAGTGCCCAGGCCACGGCTCCGGGGAGAAACCCGCCATGGAGGGCACGCGGGAGGCCCTCTGCCTGAGGTGGCAGGTGTCCCGCCAGGGCCACTGCAAGCCTGGCTCGGCTTGCCTGCTTTCTCCAAAGGAGGCTGGCCGACCAGCCGAACCTGGCACCTGGGCCAGGCCCCTTCCAAGGGGACGAGTTCCAGAGGCTAGAGCCCTGGGGGCGGCTGCCAAGTCTCCTGGGGCGTGTGCTGGGCCCCCGTCAGAGGAGGAAGCAGCCTGGTAAACGGTGTGCCAGGCCTGAGATCTGGAGGCCTCCCACAGCCGGGTCCCTGTCCTGCCCAGGCCCCCCGAGGGAGGACGATGGTCGGGCAGTGGCGAGCAGGGTGGGGCTGGCGCCTAGCCTGCCCTTGGATGCCCCGGGGAAGGGCGCCGGGGGATGGGCTGCCCCTGGCCAGGTCTGAGGGACCGACCCAGCTCGGGGCTGTCGGGGGCAGAGAGAGAACCCCCCTCCGCCCTTTCCCTTCAGGTTCTTAGGGCTGGCCAAATCCTTCCCAAGACAGCTTGTCTGGAGAAAATCAGACCCAGCTGAAGAACATGTGTCCATGGGGGAAACCCGGGAAACTGAGTCTCCCCACACAATAGCAGAGATTCTCATCTTGCATCCTCTCCTGAGCTAATGACAAAGGTGGATGTCCCGGGTGGGCCTGTGGAATGGGAGAGGGGAGGAAGTCTATTGTCATGCAGGGGGACATGGAAAGACTTGTCTGAAGCTTATCCCCTGCACTGGGGTCAGGTCGGGAAGGGACGGCACAGAGGTGAGCAGGAACCAACCGGCCTCTCTGTGGTGGGGCTGGCCCCGGGGCAGGCGTGGGGGTGATGGCTGGAAGTGGGATGGCGCGTGAGTTGGCACCAGCCAGCGGTGGAGGCAGAGACTCAGAGGTCAGGGATCTCTCTCTCTGTCTCTGTCTCTGTCTCTCTCCCTCAGGGAGCTGAGGAGATTACGGTGGCGCCCCCTGCCCACCTCGCCTACCTCTCCATGGGCCCTTCTTTCTCTGGCCGCTCCGGGAGCCCTGCGGGCTTGGGTTCAAGCCCCCACACACCGCACAGGCCAAGGGCGCATGCGCGACCGCCTGGGCCTAGGGCTGGCCTCGGGGGGGGGGGGGGTCCTCAGTAAAGGCACCGCCCTCCCTCCAGGCTCTGACCCAGCTGCAGCTCTTCCATCGCCGCCCTTCTGGACTGGGCTTCAGCTGTCTCCCTCCCCTCCCCCACTCCCACTCAGCTTGCAGGCCGCTTCCCTGCCTTGAAAGCATTGCTCTGGCCCTGAGGGCCACAGACCTACTGGGCTTCAAGCTCAAGGCTCTGCCTGGGCCTGCTGCTTTGGCCAGGGGCTCATTTTTTCCTGGAAAGACAAAGCCATTGCCTCACCCCACGCCTGCACTTTCCCACGGCAGGCAGCCCAGGTGTAGGAAAGGCTCTGTGGAGTCAGAAGTGCCGAGACAGGCAGATGGCACCGCAGGCTTTGGGGGCCAGTGCGCAAGTGGGCTAGCCCCTCCTCCCGGGAGTCGGGGAGGCCCGGCCTTCCTAGTGCCCAGGCCACGGCTCCGGGGAGAAACCCGCCATGGAGGGCACGCGGGAGGCCCTCTGCCTGAGGTGGCAGGTGTCACGCCAGGGCCACTGCAAGCCTGGCTCGGCTTGCCTGCTTTCTCCAAAGGAGGCTGGCCGACCAGCCGAACCTGGCACCTGGGCCAGGCCCCTTCCAAGGGGACGAGTTCCAGAGGCTAGAGCCCTGGGGGCGGCTGCCAAGTCTCCTGGGGCGTGTGCTGGGCCCCCGTCAGAGGAGGAAGCAGCCTGGTAAAGGGTGTGCCAGGCCTGAGATCTGGAGGCCTCCCACAGCCGGGTCCCTGTCCTGCCCAGGCCCCCCGAGGGAGGACGATGGTCGGGCAGTGGCGAGCGGGGTGGGGCTGGCGCCGAGCCTGCCCTTGGATGCCCCGGGGAAGGGCGCCGGGGGATGGGCTGCCCCTGGCCGGGTCTGAGGGACCGACCCAGCTCGGGGCTGTCGGGGGCAGAGAGAGAACCCCCCTCCGCCCTTTCCCTTCAGGTTCTTAGGGCTGGCCAAATCCTTCCCAAGACAGCTTGTCTGGAGAAAATCAGACCCAGCTGAAGAACATGTGTCCATGGGGGAAACCCGGGAAACTGAGTCTCCCCACACAATAGCAGAGATTCTCATCTTGCATCCTCTCCTGAGCTAATGACAAAGGTGGATGTCCCGGGTGGGCCTGTGGAATGGGAGAGGGGAGGAAGTCTATTGTCATGCAGAGGGACATGGAAAGACTTGTCTGAAGCTTATCCCCTGCACTGGGGTCAGGTCGGGAAGGGACGGCACAGAGGTGAGCAGGAACCAACCGGCCTCTCTGTGGTGGGGCTGGCCCCGGGGCAGGCGTGGGGGTGATGGCTGGAAGTGGGATGGCGCGTGAGTTGGCACCAGCCAGCGGTGGAGGCAGAGACTCAGAGGTCAGGGATCTCTCTCTCTGTCTCTGTCTCTCTCTCTCTCCCTCAGGGAGCTGAGGAGAGTAAGGTGGCGCCCCCTGCCCACCTCGCCTACTTCTCCATGGGCCCTTCTTTCTCTGGCCGCTCCGGGAGCCCTGCGGGCTTGGGTTCAAGCCCCCACACACCGCACAGGCCAAGGGCGCATGCGCGACCCCCTGGGCCTAGGGCTGGCCTCGGGGGGGGGGTCCTCAGTGAAGGCCCCGCCCTCCCTCCAGGCTCTGACCCAGCTGCAGCTCTTCCATCGCCGCCCTTCTGGACTCGGCTTCAGCTGTCTCCCTCCCCTCCCCCACTCCCACTCAGCTTGCAGGCCGCTTCCCTGCCTTGAAAGCATTGCTCTGGCCCTGAGGGCCACAGACCTACTGGGCTTCAAGCTCAAGGCTCTGCCTGGGCCTGCTGCTTCGGCCAGGGGCTCATTTTTTCCTGGAAAGACAAAGCCATTGCCTCACCCCACGCCTGCACTTTCCCACGGCAGGCAGCCCAGGTGTAGGAAAGGCTCTGTGGAGTCAGAAGTGCCGAGACAGGCAGATGGCACCGCAGGCTTTGGGGGCCAGGGCGCAAGTGGGCTAGCCCCTCCTCCCGGGAGTCGGGGAGGCCCGGCCTTCCTAGTGCCCAGGCCACGGCTCCGGGGAGAAACCCGCCATGGAGGGCACGCGGGAGGCCCTCTGCCTGAGGTGGCAGGTGTCACGCCAGGGCCACTGCAAGCCTGGCTCGGCTTGCCTGCTTTCTCCAAAGGAGTCTGGCCGACCAGCCGAACCTGGCACCTGGGCCAGGCCCCTTCCAAGGGGACGAGTTCCAGAGGCTAGAGCCCTGGGGGCGGCTGCCAAGTCTCCTGGGGCGTGTGCTGGGCCCCCGTCAGAGGAGGAAGCAGCCTGGTAAACGGTGTGCCAGGCCTGAGATCTGGAGGCCTCCCACAGCCGGGTCCCTGTCCCGCCCAGGCCCCCCGAGGGAGGACGATGGTCGGGCAGTGGCGAGCGGGGTGGGGCTGGCGCCTAGCCTGCCCTTGGATGCACCGGGGAAGGGCGCCGGGGGATGGGCTGCCCCTGGCCGGGTCTGAGGGACCGACCCAGCTCGGGGCTGTCGGGGGCAGAGAGAGAACCCCCCTCCGCCCTTTCCCTTCAGGTTCTTAGGGCTGGCCAAATCCTTCCCAAGACAGCTTGTCTGGAGAAAATCAGACCCAGCTGAAGAACATGTGTCCATGGGGGAAACCCGGGAAACTGAGTCTCCCCACACAATAGCAGAGATTCTCATCTTGCATCCTCTCCTGAGCTAATGACAAAGGTGGATGTCCCGGGTGGGCCTGTGGAATGGGAGAGGGGAGGAAGTCTATTGTCATGCAGAGGGACATGGAAAGACTTGTCTGAAGCTTATCCCCTGCACTGGGGTCAGGTCGGGAAGGGAGGGCACAGAGGTGAGCAGGAACCAACCGGCCTCTCTGTGGTGGGGCTGGCCCCGGGGCAGGCGTGGGGGTGATGGCTGGAAGTGGGATGGCGCGTGAGTTGGCACCAGCCAGCGGTGGAGGCAGAGACTCAGAGGTCAGGGATCTCTCTCTCTGTCTCTGTCTCTCTCTCTCTCCCTCAGGGAGCTGAGGAGAGTAAGGTGGCGCCCCCTGCCCACCTCGCCTACCTCTCCATGGGCCCTTCTTTCTCTGGCCGCTCCGGGAGCCCTGCGGGCTTGGGTTCAAGCCCCCACACACCGCACAGGCCAAGGGCGCATGCGCGACCGCCTGGGCCTAGGGCTGGCCTCGGGGGGGGGGGGTCCTCAGTGAAGGCCCCGCCCTCCCTCCAGGCTCTGACCCAGCTGCAGCTCTTCCGTCGCTGCCCTTCTGGACTCGGCTTCAGCTGTCTCCCTCCCCTCCCCCACTCCCACTCAGCTTGCAGGCCGCTTCCCTGCCTTGAAAGCATTGCTCTGGCCCTGAGGGCCACAGACCTACTGGGCTTCAAGCTCAAGGCTCTGCCTGGGCCTGCTGCTTCGGCCAGGGGCTCACTTTTTCCTGGAAAGAGAAGGCATGGCCTCACCCCACGCCTGCACTTTGCCACGGCAGGCAGCCCAGATGTAGGAAAGGCTCTGTGGAGTCAGAAGTGCCGAGACAGGCAGATGGCACCAGAGGGTTTGGGGGCCAGGGCGCAACTGGGCTAGCCCCTCCTCCCGGGAGTCGGGGAGGCCCGGCCTTCCTAGTGCCCAGGCCACGGCTCCGGGGAGAAACCCGCCATGGAGGGCACGCGGGAGGCCCTCTGCCTGAGGTGGCAGGTGTCACGCCAGGGCCACTGCAAGCCTGGCTCGGCTTGCCTGCTTTCTCCAAAGGAGGCTGGCCGACCAGCCGAACCTGGCACCTGGGCCAGGCCCCTTCCAAGGGGACGAGTTGCAGAGGATAGAGCCCTGGGGGCGGCTGCCAAGTCTCCTGGGGCGTGTGCTGGGCCCCCGTCAGAGGAGGAAGCAGCCTGGTAAACGGTGTGCCAGGCCTGAGATCTGGAGGCCTCCCACAGCCGGGTCCCTGTCCCGCCCAGGCCCCCCGAGGGAGGACGATGGTCGGGCAGTGGCGAGCGGGGTGGGGCTGGCGCCGAGCCTGCCCTTGGATGCCCCGGGGAAGGGCGCCGGGGGATGGGCTGCCCCTGGCCAGGTCTGAGGGACCGACCCAGCTCGCGGCTGTCGGGGGCAGAGAGAGAACCCCCCTCCGCCCTTTCCCTTCAGGTTCTTAGGGCTGGCCAAATCCTTCCCAAGACAGCTTGTCTGGAGAAAATCAGACCCAGCTGAAGAACATGTGTCCATGGGGGAAACCCGGGAAACTGAGTCTCCCCACACAATAGCAGAGATTCTCATCTTGCATCCTCTCCTGAGCTAATGACAAAGGTGGATGTCCCGGGTGGGCCTGTGGAATGGGAGAGGGGAGGAAGTCTATTGTCATGCAGAGGGACATGGAAAGACTTGTCTGAAGCTTATCCCCTGCACTGGGGTCAGGTCGGGAAGGGATGGCACAGAGGTGAGCAGGAACCAACTGGCCTCTCTGTGGTGGGGCTGGCCCCGGGGCAGGCGTGGGGGTGATGGCTGGAAGTGGGATGGCGCGTGAGTTGGCACCAGCCAGCGGTGGAGGCAGAGACTCAGAGGTCAGGGATCTCTCTCTCTTTCTCTGTCTCTCTCTCTCTCCCTCAGGGAGCTGAGGAGAGTAAGGTGGCGCCGCCGGCCCACCTCGCCTACCTCTCCATGGGCCCTTCTTTCTCTGGCCGCTCCGGGAGCCCTGCGGGCTTGGGTTCAACCCCCCACACACCGCACAGGCCAAGGGCGCATGCGCGACCGCCGCGGCCTAGGGCTGGCCTCGGGGGGGGGGGGGGTCCTCAGTGAAGGCCCCGCCCTCCCTCCAGGCACTGACCCAGCTGCAGCTCTTCCATCGCCGCCCTTCTGGACTTGGCTTCAGCTGTCTCCCTCCCCTCCACCACTCCCACTCAGCTTGCAGGCCGCTTCCCTGCCTTGAAAGCATGGCTCTGGCCCTGAGGGCCACAGACCTACTGGGCTTGAAGCTCAAGGTTCTGCCTGGGCCTGCTGCTTCGGCCAGGGGCTCATTTTTTCCTGGAAAGAAAAAGCCATGGCCTCACCCCACGCCTGCACTTTGCCACGGCAGGCAGCCCAGATGTAGGAAAGGCTCTGTGGAGTCAGAAGTGCCGAGACAGGCAGATGGCACCAGAGGGTTTGGGGGCCAGGGCGCAACTGGGCTAGACCCTCCTCCCGGGAGTCGGGGAGGCCCGGCCTTCCTGGTGCCCAGGCCACGGCTCCGGGGAGAAACCCGCCATGGAGGGCACGCGGGAGGCCCTCTGCCTGAGGTGGCAGGTGTCACGCCAGGGCCACTGCAAGCCTGGCTCGGCTTGCCTGCTTTCTCCAAAGGAGGCTGGCCGACCAGCCGAACCTGGCACCTGGGCCAGGCCCCTTCCAAGGGGACGAGTTCCAGAAGCTAGAGCCCTGGGGGCGGCTGCCAAGTCTCCTGGGGCGTGTGCTGGGCCCCCGTCAGAGGAGGAAGCAGCCTGGTAAACGGTGTGCCAGGCCTGAGATCTGGAGGCCTCCCACACCCGGGTCCCTGTCCTTCCCAGGCCCCTCTAGGGAGGACGATGGTCGGGCAGTGGCGAGCTGGGTGGGGCTGGCGCCGAGCCTGCCCTTGGATGCCCCGGGGAAGGGCGCCGGGGGATGTGCTGCCCCTGGCCGGGTCTGAGGGACCGACCCAGCTCGGGGCTGTCGGGGGCAGAGAGAGAACCCCCCTCCGCCCTTTCCCTTCAGGTTCTTAGGGCTGGCCAAATCCTTCCCAAGACAGCTTGTCTGGAGAAAATCAGACCCAGCTGAAGAACATGTGTCCATGGGGGAAACCCGGGAAACTGAGTCTCCCCACACAATAGCAGAGATTCTCATCTTGCATCCTCTCCTGAGCTAATGACAAAGGTGGATGTCCCGGGTGGGCCTGTGGAATGGGAGAGGGGAGGAAGTCTATTGTCATGCAGAGGGACATGGAAAGACTTGTCTGAAGCTTATCCCCTGCACTGGGGTCAGGTCGGGAAGGGACGGCACAGAGGTGAGCAGGAACCAACCGGCCTCTCTGTGGTGGGGCTGGCCCCGGGGCAGGCGTGGGGGTGATGGCTGGAAGTGGGATGGCGCGTGAGTTGGCACCAGCCAGCGGTGGAGTCAGAGACTCAGAGGTCAGGGATCTCTCTCTCTGTCTCTGTCTCTCTCTCTCTCCCTCAGGGAGCTGAGGAGAGTAAGGTGGCGCCCCCTGCCCACCTCGCCTACCTCTCCATGGGCCCTTCTTTCTCTGGCCGCTCCGGGAGCCCTGCGGGCTTGGGTTCAAGCCCCCACACACCGCACAGGCCAAGGACGCATGCGCGACCGCCGCGGCCTAGGGCTGGCCTCCGGGGGGGGGGGTCCTCAGTGAAGGCCCCGCCCTCCCTCCAGGCTCTGACCCAGCTGCATCTCTTCCATCGCCGCCCTTCTGGACTCGGCTTCAGCTGTCTCCCTCCCCTCCCCCACTCCCACTCAGCTTGCAGGCCGCTTCCCTGCCTTGAAAGCATTGCTCTGGCCCTGAGGGCCACAGACCTACTGGGCTTCAAGCTCAAGGCTCTGCCTGGGCCTGCTGCTTCGGCCAGGGGCTCATTTTTTCCTGGAAAGACAAAGCCATTGCCTCACCCCACGCCTGCACTTTCCCACGGCAGGCAGCCCAGGTGTAGGAAAGGCTCTGTGGAGTCAGAAGTGCCGAGACAGGCAGATGGCACCGCAGGCTTTGGGGGCCAGGGCGCAAGTGGGCTAGCCCCTCCTCCCGGGAGTCGGGGAGGCCCGGCCTTCCTAGTGCCCAGGCCACGGCTCCGGGGAGAAACCCGCCATGGAGGGCACGCGGGAGGCCCTCTGCCTGAGGTGGCAGGTGTCACGCCAGGGCCACTGCAAGCCTGGCTCGGCTTGCCTGCTTTCTCCAAAGGAGGCTGGCCGACCAGCCGAACCTGGCACCTGGGCCAGGCCCCTTCCAAGGGGACGAGTTCCAGAGGATAGAGCCCTGGGGGCGGCTGCCAAGTCTCCTGGGGCGTGTGCTGGGCCCCCGTCAGAGGAGGAAGCAGCCTGGTAAACGGTGTGCCAGGCCTGAGATCTGGAGGCCTCCCACAGCCGGGTCCCTGTCCTGCCCAGGCCCCCCGAGGGAGGACGATGGTCGGGCAGTGGCGAGCGGGGTGGGGCTGGCGCCGAGCCTGCCCTTGGATGCCCCGGGGAAGGGCGCCGGGGGATGGGCTGCCCCTGGCCGGGTCTGAGGGACCGACCCAGCTCGGGGCTGTCGGGGGCAGAGAGAGAACCCCCCTCCGCCCTTTCCCTTCAGGTTCTTAGGGCTGGCCAAATCCTTCCCAAGACAGCTTGTCTGGAGAAAATCAGACCCAGCTGAAGAACATGTGTCCATGGGGGAAACCCGGGAAACTGAGTCTCCCCACACAATAGCAGAGATTCTCATCTTGCATCCTCTCCTGAGCTAATGACAAAGGTGGATGTCCCGGGTGGGCCTGTGGAATGGGAGAGGGGAGGAAGTCTATTGTCATGCAGAGGGACATGGAAAGACTTGTCTGAAGCTTATCCCCTGCACTGGGGTCAGGTTGGGAAGGGACAGCACAGAGGTGAGCAGGAACCAACCGGCCTCTCTGTGGTGGGGCTGGCCCCGGGGCAGGCGTGGGGGTGATGGCTGGAAGTGGGATGGCGCGTGAGTTGGCACCAGCCAGCGGTGGAGGCAGAGACTCAGAGGTCAGGGATCTCTCTCTCTGTCTCTGTCTCTCTCTCTCTCCCTCAGGGAGCTGAGGAGAGTAAGGTGGCACCCCCTGCCCACCTCGCCTACCTCTCCATGGGCCCTTCTTTCTCTGGCCGCTCCGGGAGCCCTGCGGGATTGGGTTCAAGCCCCCACACACCGCACAGGCCAAGGGCGCATGCGCGACCGCCGGGGGCCTAGGGCTGGCCTCTTCAGCCAGCCCTAGGGGTGCGGGGTCCTCAGTGAAGGCCCCGCCCTCCCTCCAGGCTCTGACCCAGCTGCAGCTCTTCCATCGCCGCCCTTCTGGACTCAGCTTCAGCTGTCTCCCTCCCCACCCCCACTCCCACTCAGCTTGCAGGGCGCTTCCCTGCCTTGAAAACATTGCTCTGGCCCTGAGGGCCACAGACCTACTGGGCTTCAAGCTCAAGGCTCTGCCTGGGCCTGCTGCTTCGGCCAGGGGCTCACTTTTTCCTGGAAAGAGAAGGCATGGCCTCACCCCACGCCTGCACTTTGCCACGGCAGGCAGCCCAGATGTAGGAAAGGCTCTGTGGAGTCAGAAGTCAGGGATCTCTCTCTCTGTCTCTGTCTCTCTCTCTCTCCCTCAGGGAGCTGAGGAGAGTAAGGTGGCGCCCCCTGCCCACCTCGCCTACCTCTCCATGGGCCCTTCTTTCTCTGGCCGCTCCGGGAGCCCTGCGGGCTTGGGTTCAACCCCCCACACACCGCACAGGCCAAGGGCGCATGCGCGACCGCCGGGGCCTAGGGCTTGCCTCGTGGGGGGGGGGGGTCCTCAGTGAAGGCCCCGCCCTCCCTCCAGGCACTGACCCAGCTGCAGCTCTTCCATCGCCGCCCTTCTGGACTCGGCTTCAGCTGTCTCCCTCCCCTCCCCCACTCCCACTCAGCTTGCAGGCTGCTTCCCTGCCTTGAAAGCATGGCTCTGGCCCTGAGGGCCACAGACCTACTGGGCTTCAAGCTCAAGGCTCTGCCTGGGCCTGCTGCTTCGGCCAGGGGCTCATTTTTTCCTGGAAAGAAAAAGCCATGGCCTCACCCCACGCCTGCACTTTGCCACGGCAGGCAGCCCAGATGTAGGAAAGGCTCTGTGGAGTCAGAAGTGCCGAGACAGGCAGATGGCACCAGAGGGTTTGGGGGCCAGGGCGCAACTGGGCTAGACCCTCCTCCCGGGAGTCGGGGAGGCCCGGCCTTCCTAGTGCCCAGGCCACGGCTCCGGGGAGAAACCCGCCATGGAGGGCACGCGGGAGGCCCTCTGCCTGAGGTGGCAGGTGTCACGCCAGGGCCACTGCAAGCCTGGCTCGGCTTGCCTGCTTTCTCCAAAGGAGGCTGGCCGACCAGCCGAACCTGGCACCTGGGCCAGGCCCCTTCCAAGGGGACGAGTTCCAGAGGCTAGAGCCCTGGGGGCGGCTGCCAAGTCTCCTGGGGCGTGTGCTGGGCCCCCGTCAGAGGAGGAAGCAGCCTGGTAAACGGTGTGCCAGGCCTGAGATCTGGAGGCCTCCCACAGCCGGGTCCCTGTCCTGCCCAGGCCCCCCGAGGGAGGACGATGGTCGGGCAGTGGCGAGCAGGGTGGGGCTGGCGCCGAGCCTGCCCTTGGATGCCCCGGGGAAGGGCGCCGGGGGATGGGCTGCCCCTGGCCGGGTCTGAGGGACCGACCCAGCTCGGGGCTGTCGGGGGCAGAGAGAGAACCCCCCTCCGCCCTTTCCCTTCAGGTTCTTAGGGCTGGCCAAATCCTTCCCAAGACAGCTTGTCTGGAGAAAATCAGACCCAGCTGAAGAACATGTGTCCATGGGGGAAACCCGGGAAACTGAGTCTCCCCACACAATAGCAGAGATTCTCATCTTGCATCCTCTCCTGAGCTAATGACAAAGGTGGATGTCCCGGGTGGGCCTGTGGAATGGGAGAGGGGAGGAAGTCTATTGTCATGCAGAGGGACATGGAAAGACTTGTCTGAAGCTTATCCCCTGCACTGGGGTCAGGTCGGGAAGGGACGGCACAGAGGTGAGCAGGAACCAACCGGCCTCTCTGTGGTGGGGCTGGCCCCGGGGCAGGCGTGGGGGTGATGGCTGGAAGTGGGATGGCGCGTGAGTTGGCACCAGCCAGCGGTGGAGTCAGAGACTCAGAGGTCAGGGATCTCTCTCTCTGTCTCTGTCTCTCTCTCTCTCCCTCAGGGAGCTGAGGAGAGTTAGGTGGCGCCCCCTGCCCACCTCGCCTACCTCTCCATGGGCCCTTCTTTCTCTGGCCGCTCCGGGAGCCCTGCGGGCTTGGGTTCAAGCCCCCACACACCGCACAGGCCAAGGGCGCATGCGCGACCGCCGCGGCCTAGGGCTGGCCTCCGGGGGGGGGGGGTCCTCAGTGAAGGCCCCGCCCTCCCTCCAGGCTCTGACCCAGCTGCATCTCTTCCATCGCCGCCCTTCTGGACTCGGCTTCAGCTGTCTCCCTCCCCTCCCCCACTCCCACTCAGCTTGCAGGCCGCTTCCCTGCCTTGAAAGCATTGCTCTGGCCCTGAGGGCCACAGACCTACTGGGCTTCAAGCTCAAGGCTCTGCCTGGGCCTGCTGCTTCGGCCAGGGGCTCATTTTTTCCTGGAAAGACAAAGCCATTGCCTCACCCCACGCCTGCACTTTCCCACGGCAGGCAGCCCAGGTGTAGGAAAGGCTCTGTGGAGTCAGAAGTGCCGAGACAGGCAGATGGCACCGCAGGCTTTGGGGGCCAGGGCGCAAGTGGGCTAGCCCCTCCTCCCGGGAGTCGGGGAGGCCCGGCCTTCCTAGTGCCCAGGCCACGGCTCCGGGGAGAAACCCGCCATGGAGGGCACGCGGGAGGCCCTCTGCCTGAGGTGGCAGGTGTCACGCCAGGGCCACTGCAAGCCTGGCTCGGCTTGCCTGCTTTCTCCAAAGGAGGCTGGCCGACCAGCCGAACCTGGCACCTGGGCCAGGCCCCTTCCAAGGGGACGAGTTCCAGAGGCTAGAGCCCTGGGGGCGGCTGCCAAGTCTCCTGGGGCGTGTGCTGGGCCCCCGTCAGAGGAGGAAGCAGCCTGGTAAAGGGTGTGCCAGGCCTGAGATCTGGAGGCCTCCCACAGCCGGGTCCCTGTCCTGCCCAGGCCCCCCGAGGGAGGACGATGGTCGGGCAGTGGCGAGCGGGGTGGGGCTGGCGCCGAGCCTGCCCTTGGATGCCCCGGGGAAGGGCGCCGGGGGATGGGCTGCCCCTGGCCGGGTCTGAGGGACCGACCCAGCTCGGGGCTGTCGGGGGCAGAGAGAGAACCCCCCTCCGCCCTTTCCCTTCAGGTTCTTAGGGCTGGCCAAATCCTTCCCAAGACAGCTTGTCTGGAGAAAATCAGACCCAGCTGAAGAACATGTGTCCATGGGGGAAACCCGGGAAACTGAGTCTCCCCACACAATAGCAGAGATTCTCATCTTGCATCCTCTCCTGAGCTAATGACAAAGGTGGATGTCCCGGGTGGGCCTGTGGAATGGGAGAGGGGAGGAAGTCTATTGTCATGCAGAGGGACATGGAAAGACTTGTCTGAAGCTTATCCCCTGCACTGGGGTCAGGTTGGGAAGGGACAGCACAGAGGTGAGCAGGAACCAACCGGCCTCTCTGTGGTGGGGCTGGCCCCGGGGCAGGCGTGGGGGTGATGGCTGGAAGTGGGATGGCGCGTGAGTTGGCACCAGCCAGCGGTGGAGGCAGAGACTCAGAGGTCAGGGATCTCTCTCTCTGTCTCTGTCTCTCTCTCTCTCCCTCAGGGAGCTGAGGAGAGTAAGGTGGCACCCCCTGCCCACCTCGCCTACCTCTCCATGGGCCCTTCTTTCTCTGGCCGCTCCGGGAGCCCTGCGGGATTGGGTTCAAGCCCCCACACACCGCACAGGCCAAGGGCGCATGCGCGACCGCCGGGGGCCTAGGGCTGGCCTCTTCAGCCAGCCCTAGGGGTGCGGGGTCCTCAGTGAAGGCCCCGCCCTCCCTCCAGGCTCTGACCCAGCTGCAGCTCTTCCATCGCCGCCCTTCTGGACTCAGCTTCAGCTGTCTCCCTCCCCACCCCCACTCCCACTCAGCTTGCAGGGCGCTTCCCTGCCTTGAAAACATTGCTCTGGCCCTGAGGGCCACAGACCTACTGGGCTTCAAGCTCAAGGCTCTGCCTGGGCCTGCTGCTTCGGCCAGGGGCTCACTTTTTCCTGGAAAGAGAAGGCATGGCCTCACCCCACGCCTGCACTTTGCCACGGCAGGCAGCCCAGATGTAGGAAAGGCTCTGTGGAGTCAGAAGTCAGGGATCTCTCTCTCTGTCTCTGTCTCTCTCTCTCTCCCTCAGGGAGCTGAGGAGAGTAAGGTGGCGCCCCCTGCCCACCTCGCCTACCTCTCCATGGGCCCTTCTTTCTCTGGCCGCTCCGGGAGCCCTGCGGGCTTGGGTTCAACCCCCCACACACCGCACAGGCCAAGGGCGCATGCGCGACCGCCTGGGCCTAGGGCTGGCCTCAGGGGGGGGGTCCTCAGTGAAGGCCCCGCCCTCCCTCCAGGCTCTGACCCAGCTGCAGCTCTTCCATCGCCGCCCTTCTGGACTCGGCTTCAGCTGTCTCCCTCCCCTCCCCCACTCCCACTCAGCTTGCAGGCCGCTTCCCTGCCTTGAAAGCATTGCTCTGGCCCTGAGGGCCACAGACCTACTGGGCTTCAAGCTCAAGGCTCTGCCTGGGCCTGCTGCTTCGGCCAGGGGCTCATTTTTTCCTGGAAAGACAAAGCCATTGCCTCACCCCACGCCTGCACTTTCCCACGGCAGGCAGCCCAGGTGTAGGAAAGGCTCTGTGGAGTCAGAAGTGCCGAGACAGGCAGATGGCACCGCAGGCTTTGGGGGCCAGGGCGCAAGTGGGCTAGCCCCTCCTCCCGGGAGTCGGGGAGGCCCGGCCTTCCTAGTGCCCAGGCCACGGCTCCGGGGAGAAACCCGCCATGGAGGGCACGCGGGAGGCCCTCTGCCTGAGGTGGCAGGTGTCACGCCAGGGCCACTGCAAGCCTGGCTCGGCTTGCCTGCTTTCTCCAAAGGAGGCTGGCCGACCAGCCGAACCTGGCACCTGGGCCAGGCCCCTTCCAAGGGGACGAGTTCCAGAAGCTAGAGCCCTGGGGGCGGCTGCCAAGTCTCCTGGGGCGTGTGCTGGGCCCCCGTCAGAGGAGGAAGAAGCCTGGTAAACGGTGTGCCAGGCCTGAGATCTGGAGGCCTCCCACACCCGGGTCCCTGTCCTTCCCAGGCCCCTCTAGGGAGGACGATGGTCGGGCAGTGGCGAGCGGGGTGGGGCTGGCGCCGAGCCTGCCCTTGGATGCCCCGGGGAAGGGCGCCGGGGGATGGGCTGCCCCTGGCCGGGTCTGAGGGACCGACCCAGCTCGGGGCTGTCGGGGGCAGAGAGAGAACCCCCCTCCGCCCTTTCCCTTCAGGTTCTTAGGGCTGGCCAAATCCTTCCCAAGACAGCTTGTCTGGAGAAAATCAGACCCAGCTGAAGAACATGTGTCCATGGGGGAAACCCGGGAAACTGAGTCTCCCCACACAATAGCAGAGATTCTCATCTTGCATCCTCTCCTGAGCTAATGACAAAGGTGGATGTCCCGGGTGGGCCTGTGGAATGGGAGAGGGGAGGAAGTCTATTGTCATGCAGAGGGACATGGAAAGACTTGTCTGAAGCTTATCCCCTGCACTGGGGTCAGGTCGGGAAGGGACGGCACAGAGGTGAGCAGGAACCAACCGGCCTCTCTGTGGTGGGGCTGGCCCCGGGGCAGGCGTGGGGGTGATGGCTGGAAGTGGGATGGCGCGTGAGTTGGCACCAGCCAGCGGTGGAGGCAGAGACTCAGAGGTCAGGGATCTCTCTCTCTGTCTCTGTCTCTGTCTCTCTCCCTCAGGGAGCTGAGGAGATTACGGTGGCGCCCCCCTGCCCACCTCGCCTACCTCTCCATGGGCCCTTCTTTCTCTGGCCGCTCCGGGAGCCCTGCGGGCTTGGGTTCAAGCCCCCACACACCGCACAGGCCAAGGGCGCATGCTCGACCGCCTGGGCCTAGGGCTTGCCTCGGGGGGGGGGGTCCTCAGTGAAGGCCCCGCCCTCCCTCCAGGCACTGACCCAGCTGCAGCTCTTCCATCGCCGCCCTTCTGGACTCGGCTTCAGCTGTCTCCCTCCCCTCCCCCACTCCCACTCAGCTTGCAGGCCGCTTCCCTGCCTTGAAAGCATGGCTCTGGCCCTGAGGGCCACAGACCTACTGGGCTTCAAGCTCAAGGCTCTGCCTGGGCCTGCTGCTTCGGCCAGGGGCTCATTTTTTCCTGGAAAGACAAAGCCATGGCCTCACCCCACGCCTGCACTGTGCCACGGCAGGCAGCCCAGATGTAGGAAAGGCTCTGTGGAGACAGAAGTGCCGAGACAGGCAGATGGCACCAGAGGGTTTGGGGGCCAGGGCGCAACTGGGCTAGACCCTCCTCCCGGGAGTCGGGGAGGCCCGGCCTTCCTAGTGCCCAGGCCACGGCTCCGGGGAGAAACCCGCCATGGAGGGCACGCGGGAGGCCCTCTGCCTGAGGTGGCAGTTGTCACGCCAGGGCCACTGCAAGCCTGGCTCGGCTTGCCTGCTTTCTCCAAAGGAGGCTGGCCGACCAGCCGAACCTGGCACCTGGGCCAGGCCCCTTCCAAGGGGACGAGTTCCAGAGGCTAGAGCCCTGGGGGCGGCTGCCAAGTCTCCTGGGGCGTGTGCTGGGCCCCCGTCAGAGGAGGAAGCAGCCTGGTAAACGGTGTGCCAGGCCTGAGATCTGGAGGCCTCCCACAGCCGGGTCCCTGTCCTGCCCAGGCCCCCCGAGGGAGGACGATGGTCGGGCAGTGGCGAGCAGGGTGGGGCTGGCGCCGAGCCTGCCCTTGGATGCCCCGGGGAAGGGCGCCGGGGGATGGGCTGCCCCTGGCCGGGTCTGAGGGACCGACCCAGCTCGGGGCTGTCGGGGGCAGAGAGAGAACCCCCCTCCGCCCTTTCCCTTCAGGTTCTTAGGGCTGGCCAAATCCTTCCCAAGACAGCTTGTCTGGAGAAAATCAGACCCAGCTGAAGAACATGTGTCCATGGGGGAAACCCGGGAAACTGAGTCTCCCCACACAATAGCAGAGATTCTCATCTTGCATCCTCTCCTGAGCTAATGACAAAGGTGGATGTCCCGGGTGGGCCTGTGGAATGGGAGAGGGGAGGAAGTCTATTGTCATGCAGAGGGACATGGAAAGACTTGTCTGAAGCTTATCCCCTGCACTGGGGTCAGGTCGGGAAGGGACGGCACAGAGGTGAGCAGGAACCAACCAGCCTCTCTGTGGTGGGGCTGGCCCCGGGGCAGGCGTGGGGGTGATGGCTGGAAGTGGGATGGCGCGTGAGTTGGCACCAGCCAGCGGTGGAGGCAGAGACTCAGAGGTCAGGGATCTCTCTCTCTGTCTCTGTCTCTCTCTCTCTCCCTCAGGGAGCTGAGGAGAGTAAGGTGGCGCCCCCTGCCCACCTCGCCTACCTCTCCATGGGCCCTTCTTTCTCTGGCCGCTCCGGGAGCCCTGCGGGCTTGGGTTCAAGCCCCCACACACCGCACAGGGCAAGGGCGCATGCGCGACCGCCTGGGCCTAGGGCTGGCCACGGGGGGGGGGGGGGTCCTCAGTGAAGGCCCCGCCCTCCCTCCAGGCTCTGACCCAGCTGCAGCTCTTCCATCGCCGCCCTTCTGGACTCGGCTTCAGCTGTCTCCCTCCCCTCCCCCACTCCCACTCAGCTTGCAGGCCGCTTCCCTGCCTTGAAAGCATTGCTCTGGCCCTGAGGGCCACAGACCTACTGGGCTTCAAGCTCAAGGCTCTGCCTGGGCCTGCTGCTTCGGCCAGGGGCTCACTTTTTCCTGGAAAGAGAAGGCATGGCCTCACCCCACGCCTGCACTTTGCCACGGCAGGCAGCCCAGATGTAGGAAAGGCTCTGTGGAGTCAGAAGTGCCGAGACAGGCAGATGGCACCAGAGGGTTTGGGGGCCAGGGCGCAACTGGGCTAGACCCTCCTCCCGGGAGTCGGGGAGGCCCGGCCTTCCTAGTGCCCAGGCCACGGCTCCGGGGAGAAACCCGCCATGGAGGGCACGCGGGAGGCCCTCTGCCTGAGGTGGCAGTTGTCACGCCAGGGACCCTGCAAGCCTGGCTCGGCTTGCCTGCTTTCTCCAAAGGAGGCTGGCCGTCCAGCCGAACCTGGCACCTGGGCCAAGCCCCTTCCAAGGGGATGAGTTCCAGAGGCTAGAGCCCTGGGGGCGGCTGCCAAGTCTCCTGGGGCGTGTGCTGGGCCCCCTTCAGAGGAGGAAGCAGCCTGGTAAACGGTGTGCCAGGCCTGAGATCTGGAGGCCTCCCACAGCCGGGTCCCTGTCCTGCCCAGGCCCCCCGAGGGAGGACGATGGTCGGGCAGTGGCGAGCAGGGTGGGGCTGGCGCCGAGCCTGCCCTTGGATGCCCCGGGGAAGGGCGCCGGGGGATGGGCTGCCCCTGGCCGGGTCTGAGGGACCGACCCAGCTCGGGGCTGTCGGGGGCAGAGAGAGAACCCCCCTCCGCCCTTTCCCTTCAGGTTCTTAGGGCTGGCCAAATCCTTCCCAAGACAGCTTGTCTGGAGAAAATCAGACCCAGCTGAAGAACATGTGTCCATGGGGGAAACCCGGGAAACTGAGTCTCCCCACACAATAGCAGAGATTCTCATCTTGCATCCTCTCCTGAGCTAATGACAAAGGTGGATGTCCCGGGTGGGCCTGTGGAATGGGAGAGGGGAGGAAGTCTATTGTCATGCAGAGGGACATGGAAAGACTTGTCTGAAGCTTATCCCCTGCACTGGGGTCAGGTCGGGAAGGGACGGCACAGAGGTGAGCAGGAACCAACCGGCCTCTCTGTGGTGGGGCTGGCCCCGGGGCAGGCGTGGGGGTGATGGCTGGAAGTGGGATGGCGCGTGAGTTGGCACCAGCCAGCGGTGGAGGCAGAGACTCAGAGGTCAGGGATCTCTCTCTCTGTCTCTGTCTCTGTCTCTCTCCCTCAGGGAGCTGAGGAGATTACGGTGGCGCCCCCTGCCCACCTCGCCTACCTCTCCATGGGCCCTTCTTTCTCTGGCCGCTCCGGGAGCCCTGCGGGCTTGGGTTCAAGCCCCCACACACCGCACAGGCCAAGGGCGCATGCGCGACCGCCTGGGCCTAGGGCTTGCCTCAGGGGGGGGGGGGGTCCTCAGTGAAGGCCCCGCCCTCCCTCCAGGCACTGACCCAGCTGCAGCTCTTCCATCGCCGCCCTTCTGGACTCGGCTTCAGCTGTCTCCCTCCCCTCCCCCACTCCCACTCAGCTTGCAGGCCGCTTCCCTGCCTTGAAAGCATGGCTCTGGCCCTGAGGGCCACAGACCTACTGGGCTTCAAGCTCAAGGCTCTGCCTGGGCCTGCTGCTTCGGCCAGGGGCTCATTTTTTCCTGGAAAGACAAAGCCATGGCCTCACCCCACGCCTGCACTGTGCCACGGCAGGCAGCCCAGATGTAGGAAAGGCTCTGTGGAGACAGAAGTGCCGAGACAGGCAGATGGCACCAGAGGGTTTGGGGGCCAGGGCGCAACTGGGCTAGACCCTCCTCCCGGGAGTCGGGGAGGCCCGGCCTTCCTAGTGCCCAGGCCACGGCTCCGGGGAGAAACCCGCCATGGAGGGCACGCGGGAGGCCCTCTGCCTGAGGTGGCAGTTGTCACGCCAGGGCCACTGCAAGCCTGGCTCGGCTTGCCTGCTTTATCCAAAGGAGGCTGGCCGACCAGCCGAACCTGGCACCTGGGCCAGGCCCCTTCCAAGGGGACGAGTTCCAGAGGCTAGAGCCCTGGGGGCGGCTGCCAAGTCTCCTGGGGCGTGTGCTGGGCCCCCGTCAGAGGAGGAAGCAGCCTGGTAAACGGTGTGCCAGGCCTGAGATCTGGAGGCCTCCCACAGCCGGGTCCCTGTCCTGCCCAGGCCCCCCGAGGGAGGACGATGGTCGGGCAGTGGCGAGCAGGGTGGGGCTGGCGCCGAGCCTGCCCTTGGATGCCCCGGGGAAGGGCGTCGGGGGATGGGCTGCCCCTGGCCGGGTCTGAGGGACCGACCCAGCTCGGGGCTGTCGGGGGCAGAGAGAGAACCCCCCTCCGCCCTTTCCCTTCAGGTTCTTAGGGCTGGCCAAATCCTTCCCAAGACAGCTTGTCTGGAGAAAATCAGACCCAGCTGAAGAACATGTGTCCATGGGGGAAACCCGGGAAACTGAGTCTCCCCACACAATAGCAGAGATTCTCATCTTGCATCCTCTCCTGAGCTAATGACAAAGGTGGATGTCCCGGGTGGGCCTGTGGAATGGGAGAGGGGAGGAAGTCTATTGTCATGCAGAGGGACATGGAAAGACTTGTCTGAAGCTTATCCCCTGCACTGGGGTCAGGTCGGGAAGGGACGGCACAGAGGTGAGCAGGAACCAACCAGCCTCTCTGTGGTGGGGCTGGCCCCGGGGCAGGCGTGGGGGGTGATGGCTGGAAGTGGGATGGCGCGTGAGTTGGCACCAGCCAGCGGTGGAGGCAGAGACTCAGAGGTCAGGGATCTCTCTCTCTGTCTCTGTCTCTCTCTCTCTCCCTCAGGGAGCTGAGGAGAGTAAGGTGGCGCCCCCTGCCCACCTCGCCTACCTCTCCATGGGCCCTTCTTTCTCTGGCCGCTCCGGGAGCCCTGCGGGCTTGGGTTCAAGCCCCCACACACCGCACAGGGCAAGGGCGCATGCGCGACCGCCTGGGCCTAGGGCTGGCCACGGGGGGGGGGGGGGTCCTCAGTGAAGGCCCCGCCCTCCCTCCAGGCTCTGACCCAGCTGCAGCTCTTCCATCGCCGCCCTTCTGGACTCGGCTTCAGCTGTCTCCCTCCCCTCCCCCACTCCCACTCAGCTTGCAGGCCGCTTCCCTGCCTTGAAAGCATTGCTCTGGCCCTGAGGGCCACAGACCTACTGGGCTTCAAGCTCAAGGCTCTGCCTGGGCCTGCTGCTTCGGCCAGGGGCTCACTTTTTCCTGGAAAGAGAAGGCATGGCCTCACCCCACGCCTGCACTTTGCCACGGCAGGCAGCCCAGATGTAGGAAAGGCTCTGTGGAGTCAGAAGTGCCGAGACAGGCAGATGGCACCAGAGGGTTTGGGGGCCAGGGCGCAACTGGGCTAGACCCTCCTCCCGGGAGTCGGGGAGGCCCGGCCTTCCTAGTGCCCAGGCCACGGCTCCGGGGAGAAACCCGCCATGGAGGGCACGCGGGAGGCCCTCTGCCTGAGGTGGCAGTTGTCACGCCAGGGACCCTGCAAGCCTGGCTCGGCTTGCCTGCTTTCTCCAAAGGAGGCTGGCCGTCCAGCCGAACCTGGCACCTGGGCCAGGCCCCTTCCAAGGGGATGAGTTCCAGAGGCTAGAGCCCTGGGGGCGGCTGCCAAGTCTCCTGGGGCGTGTGCTGGGCCCACTTCAGAGGAGGAAGCAGCCTGGTAAACGGTGTGCCAGGCCTGAGATCTGGAGGCCTCCCACAGCCGGGTCCCTGTCCTGCCCAGGCCCCCCGAGGGAGGACGATGGTCGGGCAGTGGCGAGCAGGGTGGGGCTGGCGCCGAGCCTGCCCTTGGATGCCCCGGGGAAGGGCGCCGGGGGATGGGCTGCCCCTGGCCGGGTCTGAGGGACCGACCCAGCTCGGGGCTGTCGGGGGCAGAGAGAGAACCCCCCTCCGCCCTTTCCCTTCAGGTTCTTAGGGCTGGCCAAATCCTTCCCAAGACAGCTTGTCTGGAGAAAATCAGACCCAGCTGAAGAACATGTGTCCATGGGGGAAACCCGGGAAACTGAGTCTCCCCACACAATAGCAGAGATTCTCATCTTGCATCCTCTCCTGAGCTAATGACAAAGGTGGATGTCCCGGGTGGGCCTGTGGAATGGGAGAGGGGAGGAAGTCTATTGTCATGCAGAGGGACATGGAAAGACTTGTCTGAAGCTTATCCCCTGCACTGGGGTCAGGTCGGGAAGGGACGGCACAGAGGTGAGCAGGAACCAACCGGCCTCTCTGTGGTGGGGCTGGCCCCGGGGCAGGCGTGGGGGTGATGGCTGGAAGTGGGATGGCGCGTGAGTTGGCACCAGCCAGCGGTGGAGGCAGAGACTCAGAGGTCAGGGATCTCTCTCTCTGTCTCTGTCTCTGTCTCTCTCCCTCAGGGAGCTGAGGAGATTACGGTGGCGCCCCCTGCCCACCTCGCCTACCTCTCCATGGGCCCTTCTTTCTCTGGCCGCTCCGGGAGCCCTGCGGGCTTGGGTTCAAGCCCCCACACACCGCACAGGCCAAGGGCGCATGCGCGACCGCCTGGGCCTAGGGCTTGCCTCAGGGGGGGGGGGGGTCCTCAGTGAAGGCCCCGCCCTCCCTCCAGGCACTGACCCAGCTGCAGCTCTTCCATCGCCGCCCTTCTGGACTCGGCTTCAGCTGTCTCCCTCCCCTCCCCCACTCCCACTCAGCTTGCAGGCCGCTTCCCTGCCTTGAAAGCATGGCTCTGGCCCTGAGGGCCACAGACCTACTGGGCTTCAAGCTCAAGGCTCTGCCTGGGCCTGCTGCTTCGGCCAGGGGCTCATTTTTTCCTGGAAAGACAAAGCCATGGCCTCACCCCACGCCTGCACTGTGCCACGGCAGGCAGCCCAGATGTAGGAAAGGCTCTGTGGAGACAGAAGTGCCGAGACAGGCAGATGGCACCAGAGGGTTTGGGGGCCAGGGCGCAACTGGGCTAGACCCTCCTCCCGGGAGTCGGGGAGGCCCGGCCTTCCTAGTGCCCAGGCCACGGCTCCGGGGAGAAACCCGCCATGGAGGGCACGCGGGAGGCCCTCTGCCTGAGGTGGCAGTTGTCACGCCAGGGCCACTGCAAGCCTGGCTCGGCTTGCCTGCTTTATCCAAAGGAGGCTGGCCGACCAGCCGAACCTGGCACCTGGGCCAGGCCCCTTCCAAGGGGACGAGTTCCAGAGGCTAGAGCCCTGGGGGCGGCTGCCAAGTCTCCTGGGGCGTGTGCTGGGCCCCCGTCAGAGGAGGAAGCAGCCTGGTAAACGGTGTGCCAGGCCTGAGATCTGGAGGCCTCCCACAGCCGGGTCCCTGTCCTGCCCAGGCCCCCCGAGGGAGGACGATGGTCGGGCAGTGGCGAGCAGGGTGGGGCTGGCGCCGAGCCTGCCCTTGGATGCCCCGGGGAAGGGCGTCGGGGGATGGGCTGCCCCTGGCCGGGTCTGAGGGACCGACCCAGCTCGGGGCTGTCGGGGGCAGAGAGAGAACCCCCCTCCGCCCTTTCCCTTCAGGTTCTTAGGGCTGGCCAAATCCTTCCCAAGACAGCTTGTCTGGAGAAAATCAGACCCAGCTGAAGAACATGTGTCCATGGGGGAAACCCGGGAAACTGAGTCTCCCCACACAATAGCAGAGATTCTCATCTTGCATCCTCTCCTGAGCTAATGACAAAGGTGGATGTCCCGGGTGGGCCTGTGGAATGGGAGAGGGGAGGAAGTCTATTGTCATGCAGAGGGACATGGAAAGACTTGTCTGAAGCTTATCCCCTGCACTGGGGTCAGGTCGGGAAGGGACGGCACAGAGGTGAGCAGGAACCAACCAGCCTCTCTGTGGTGGGGCTGGCCCCGGGGCAGGCGTGGGGGTGATGGCTGGAAGTGGGATGGCGCGTGAGTTGGCACCAGCCAGCGGTGGAGGCAGAGACTCAGAGGTCAGGGATCTCTCTCTCTGTCTCTGTCTCTCTCTCTCTCCCTCAGGGAGCTGAGGAGAGTAAGGTGGCGCCCCCTGCCCACCTCGCCTACCTCTCCATGGGCCCTTCTTTCTCTGGCCGCTCCGGGAGCCCTGCGGGCTTGGGTTCAAGCCCCCACACACCGCACAGGGCAAGGGCGCATGCGCGACCGCCTGGGCCTAGGGCTGGCCACGGGGGGGGGGGGTCCTCAGTGAAGGCCCCGCCCTCCCTCCAGGCTCTGACCCAGCTGCAGCTCTTCCATCGCCGCCCTTCTGGACTCGGCTTCAGCTGTCTCCCTCCCCTCCCCCACTCCCACTCAGCTTGCAGGCCGCTTCCCTGCCTTGAAAGCATTGCTCTGGCCCTGAGGGCCACAGACCTACTGGGCTTCAAGCTCAAGGCTCTGCCTGGGCCTGCTGCTTCGGCCAGGGGCTCACTTTTTCCTGGAAAGAGAAGGCATGGCCTCACCCCACGCCTGCACTTTGCCACGGCAGGCAGCCCAGATGTAGGAAAGGCTCTGTGGAGTCAGAAGTGCCGAGACAGGCAGATGGCACCAGAGGGTTTGGGGGCCAGGGCGCAACTGGGCTAGACCCTCCTCCCGGGAGTCGGGGAGGCCCGGCCTTCCTAGTGCCCAGGCCACGGCTCCGGGGAGAAACCCGCCATGGAGGGCACGCGGGAGGCCCTCTGCCTGAGGTGGCAGTTGTCACGCCAGGGACCCTGCAAGCCTGGCTCGGCTTGCCTGCTTTCTCCAAAGGAGGCTGGCCGTCCAGCCGAACCTGGCACCTGGGCCAGGCCCCTTCCAAGGGGATGAGTTCCAGAGGCTAGAGCCCTGGGGGCGGCTGCCAAGTCTCCTGGGGCGTGTGCTGGGCCCACTTCAGAGGAGGAAGCAGCCTGGTAAACGGTGTGCCAGGCCTGAGATCTGGAGGCCTCCCACAGCCGGGTCCCTGTCCTGCCCAGGCCCCCCGAGGGAGGACGATGGTCGGGCAGTGGCGAGCAGGGTGGGGCTGGCGCCGAGCCTGCCCTTGGATGCCCCGGGGAAGGGCGCCGGGGGATGGGCTGCCCCTGGCCGGGTCTGAGGGACCGACCCAGCTCGGGGCTGTCGGGGGCAGAGAGAGAACCCCCCTCCGCCCTTTCCCTTCAGGTTCTTAGGGCTGGCCAAATCCTTCCCAAGACAGCTTGTCTGGAGAAAATCAGACCCAGCTGAAGAACATGTGTCCATGGGGGAAACCCGGGAAACTGAGTCTCCCCACACAATAGCAGAGATTCTCATCTTGCATCCTCTCCTGAGCTAATGACAAAGGTGGATGTCCCGGGTGGGCCTGTGGAATGGGAGAGGGGAGGAAGTCTATTGTCATGCAGAGGGACATGGAAAGACTTGTCTGAAGCTTATCCCCTGCACTGGGGTCAGGTCGGGAAGGGACGGCACAGAGGTGAGCAGGAACCAACCGGCCTCTCTGTGGTGGGGCTGGCCCCGGGGCAGGCGTGGGGGTGATGGCTGGAAGTGGGATGGCGCGTGAGTTGGCACCAGCCAGCGGTGGAGGCAGAGACTCAGAGGTCAGGGATCTCTCTCTCTGTCTCTGTCTCTGTCTCTCTCCCTCAGGGAGCTGAGGAGATTACGGTGGCGCCCCCTGCCCACCTCGCCTACCTCTCCATGGGCCCTTCTTTCTCTGGCCGCTCCGGGAGCCCTGCGGGCTTGGGTTCAAGCCCCCA
The DNA here is from genome assembly GCF_020826845.1 of Diceros bicornis minor. Classification (NCBI taxonomy): domain Eukaryota; kingdom Metazoa; phylum Chordata; class Mammalia; order Perissodactyla; family Rhinocerotidae; genus Diceros; species Diceros bicornis. Next base: position 33,398 of record NW_026691352.1, read on the forward strand.
CACACCGCACAGGCCAAGGGCGCATGCGCGACCGCCTGGGCCTAGGGCTTGCCTCGGGGGGGGGGGGTCCTCAGTGAAGGCCCCGCCCTCCCTCCAGGCACTGACCCAGCTGCAGCTCTTCCATCGCCGCCCTTCTGGACTCGGCTTCAGCTGTCTCCCTCCCCTCCCCCACTCCCACTCAGCTTGCAGGCCGCTTCCCTGCCTTGAAAGCATGGCTCTGGCCCTGAGGGCCACAGACCTACTGGGTTTCAAGCTCAAGGCTCTGCCTGGGCCTGCTGCTTCGGCCAGGGGCTCATTTTTTCCTGGAAAGACAAAGCCATGGCCTCACCCCACGCCTGCACTTTCCCACGGCAGGCAGCCCAGGTGTAGGAAAGGCTCTGTGGAGTCAGAAGTGCCGAGACAGGCAGATGGCACCGCAGGCTTTGGGGGCCAGGGCGCAAGTGGGCTAGCCCCTCCTCCCGGGAGTCGGGGAGGCCCGGCCTTCCTAGTGCCCAGGCCACGGCTCCGGGGAGAAACCCGCCATGGAGGGCACGCGGGAGGCCCTCTGCCTGAGGTGGCAGGTGTCACGCCAGGGCCACTGCAAGCCTTGCTCGGCTTGCCTGCTTTCTCCAAAGTAGGCTGGCCGACCAGCCGAACCTGGCACCTGGGCCAGGCCCCTTCCAAGGGGACGAGTTCCAGAGGCTAGAGCCCTGGGGGCGGCTGCCAAGTCTCCTGGGGCGTGTGCTGGGCCCCCGTCAGAGGAGGAAGCAGCCTGGTAAAGGGTGTGCCAGGCCTGAGATCTGGAGGCCTCCCACAGCCGGGTCCCTGTCCTGCCCAGGCCCCCCGAGGGAGGACGATGGTCGGGCAGTGGCGAGCGGGGTGGGGCTGGCGCCGAGCCTGCCCTTGGATGCCCCGGGGAAGGGCGCCGGGGGATGGGCTGCCCCTGGCCGGGTCTGAGGGACCGACCCAGCTCGGGGCTGTCGGGGGCAGAGAGAGAACCCCCCTCCGCCCTTTCCCTTCAGGTTCTTAGGGCTGGCCAAATCCTTCCCAAGACAGCTTGTCTGGAGAAAATCAGACCCAGCTGAAGAACATGTGTCCATGGGGGAAACCCGGGAAACTGAGTCTCCCCACACAATAGCAGAGATTCTCATCTTGCATCCTCTCCTGAGCTAATGACAAAGGTGGATGTCCCGGGTGGGCCTGTGGAATGGGAGAGGGGAGGAAGTCTATTGTCATGCAGAGGGACATGGAAAGACTTGTCTGAAGCTTATCCCCTGCACTGGGGTCAGGTCGGGAAGGGACGGCACAGAGGTGAGCAGGAACCAACCGGCCTCTCTGTGGTGGGGATGGCCCCGGGGCAGGCGTGGGGGTGATGGCTGGAAGTGGGATGGCGCGTGAGTTGGCACCAGCCAGCGGTGGAGGCAGAGACTCAGAGGTCAGGGATCTCTCTCTCTGTCTCTGTCTCTCTCTCTCTCCCTCAGGGAGCTGAGGAGATTACGGTGGCGCCCCCTGCCCAACTCGCCTACCTCTCCATGGGCCCTTCTTTCTCTGGCCGCTCCGGGAGCCCTGCGGGCTTGGGTTCAAGCCCCCACACACCGCACAGGCCAAGGGCGCATGCGCGACCGCCTGGGCCTAGGGCTTGCCTCGGGGGGGGGGGGGGGGTCCTCAGTGAAGGCCCCGCCCTCCCTCCAGGCACTGACCCAGCTGCAGCTCTTCCATCGCCGCCCTTCTGGACTCGGCTTCAGCTGTCTCCCTCCCCTCCCCCACTCCCACTCAGCTTGCAGGCCGCTTCCCTGCCTTGAAAGCATGGCTCTGGCCCTGAGGGCCACAGACCTACTGGGCTTCAAGCTCAAGGCTCTGCCTGGGCCTGCTGCTTCGGCCAGGGGCTCATTTTTTCCTGGAAAGACAAAGCCATGGCCTCACCCCACGCCTGCACTGTGCCACGGCAGGCAGCCCAGATGTAGGAAAGGCTCTGTGGAGTCAGAAGTGCCGAGACAGGCAGATGGCACCAGAGGGTTTGGGGGCCAGGGCGCAACTGGGCTAGACCCTCCTCCCGGGAGTCGGGGAGGCCCGGCCTTCCTAGTGCCCAGGCCACGGCTCCGGGGAGAAACCCGCCATGGAGGGCACGCGGGAGGCCCTCTGCCTGAGGTGGCAGTTGTCACGCCAGGGCCACTGCAAGCCTGGCTCGGCTTGCCTGCTTTCTCCAAAGGAGGCTGGCCGACCAGCCGAACCTGGCACCTGGGCCAGGCCCCTTCCAAGGGGACGAGTTCCAGAGGCTAGAGCCCTGGGGGCGGCTGCCAAGTCTCCTGGGGCGTGTGCTGGGCCCCCGTCAGAGGAGGAAGCAGCCTGGTAAACGGTGTGCCAGGCCTGAGATCTGGAGGCCTCCCACAGCCGGGTCCCTGTCCTGCCCAGGCCCCCCGAGGGAGGACGATGGTCGGGCAGTGGCGAGCAGGGTGGGGCTGGCGCCGAGCCTGCCCTTGGATGCCCCGGGGAAGGGCGCCGGGGGATGGGCTGCCCCTGGCCGGGTCTGAGGGACCGACCCAGCTCGGGGCTGTCGGGGGCAGAGAGAGAACCCCCCTCCGCCCTTTCCCTTCAGGTTCTTAGGGCTGGCCAAATCCTTCCCAAGACAGCTTGTCTGGAGAAAATCAGACCCAGCTGAAGAACATGTGTCCATGGGGGAAACCCGGGAAACTGAGTCTCCCCACACAATAGCAGAGATTCTCATCTTGCATCCTCTCCTGAGCTAATGACAAAGGTGGATGTCCCGGGTGGGCCTGTGGAATGGGAGAGGGGAGGAAGTCTATTGTCATGCAGAGGGACATGGAAAGACTTGTCTGAAGCTTATCCCCTGCACTGGGGTCAGGTCGGGAAGGGACGGCACAGAGGTGAGCAGGAACCAACCGGCCTCTCTGTGGTGGGGCTGGCCCCGGGGCAGGCGTGGGGGTGATGGCTGGAAGTGGGATGGCGCGTGAGTTGGCACCAGCCAGCGGTGGAGGCAGAGACTCAGAGGTCAGGGATCTCTCTCTCTGTCTCTGTCTCTGTCTCTCTCCCTCAGGGAGCTGAGGAGATTACGGTGGCGCCCCCTGCCCACCTCGCCTACCTCTCCATGGGCCCTTCTTTCTCTGGCCGCTCCGGGAGCCCTGCGGGCTTGGGTTCAAGCCCCCACACACCGCACAGGCCAAGGGCGCATGCGAGACCGCCTGGGCCTAGGGCTGGTCTCAGGGGGGGGGTCCTCAGTGAAGGCCCCGCCCTCCCTCCAGGCTCTGACCCAGCTGCAGCTCTTCCATCGCCGCCCTTCTGGACTCGGCTTCAGCTGTCTCCCTCCCCTCCCCCACTCCCACTCAGCTTGCAGGCCGCTTCCCTGCCTTGAAAGCATTGCTCTGGCCCTGAGGGCCACAGACCTACTGGGCTTCAAGCTCAAGGCTCTGCCTGGGCCTGCTGCTTCGGCCAGGGGCTCATTTTTTCCTGGAAAGACAAAGCCATTGCCTCACCCCACGCCTGCACTTTCCCACGGCAGGCAGCCCAGGTGTAGGAAAGGCTCTGTGGAGTCAGAAGTGCCGAGACAGGCAGATGGCACCGCAGGCTTTGGGGGCCAGGGCGCAAGTGGGCTAGCCCCTCCTCCCGGGAGTCGTGGAGGCCCGGCCTTCCTAGTGCCCAGGCCACGGCTCCGGGGAGAAACCCGCCATGGAGGGCACGCGGGAGGCCCTCTGCCTGAGGTGGCAGGTGTCACGCCAGGGCCACTGCAAGCCTGGCTCGGCTTGCCTGCTTTCTCCAAAGGAGGCTGGCCGACCAGCCGAACCTGGCACCTGGGCCAGGCCCCTTCCAAGGGGACGAGTTCCAGAGGCTAGAGCCCTGGGGGCGGCTACCAAGTCTCCTGGGGCGTGTGCTGGGCCCCCGTCAGAGGAGGAAGCAGCCTGGTAAAGGGTGTGCCAGGCCTGAGATCTGGAGGCCTCCCACAGCCGGGTCCCTGTCCTGCCCAGGCCCCCCGAGGGAGGACGATGGTCGGGCAGTGGCGAGCGGGGTGGGGCTGGCGCCGAGCCTGCCCTTGGATGCCCCGGGGAAGGGCGCCGGGGGATGGGCTGCCCCTGGCCGGGTCTGAGGGACCGACCCAGCTCGGGGCTGTCGGGGGCAGAGAGAGAACCCCCCTCCGCCCTTTCCCTTCAGGTTCTTAGGGCTGGCCAAATCCTTCCCAAGACAGCTTGTCTGGAGAAAATCAGACCCAGCTGAAGAACATGTGTCCATGGGGGAAACCCGGGAAACTGAGTCTCCCCACACAATAGCAGAGATTCTCATCTTGCATCCTCTCCTGAGCTAATGACAAAGGTGGATGTCCCGGGTGGGCCTGTGGAATGGGAGAGGGGAGGAAGTCTATTGTCATGCAGAGGGACATGGAAAGACTTGTCTGAAGCTTATCCCCTGCACTGGGGTCAGGTCGGGAAGGGACGGCACAGAGGTGAGCAGGAACCAACCGGCCTCTCTGTGGTGGGGCTGGCCCCGGGGCAGGCGTGGGGGTGATGGCTGGAAGTGGGATGGCGCGTGAGTTGGCACCAGCCAGCGGTGGAGGCAGAGACTCAGAGGTCAGGGATCTCTCTCTCTGTCTCTGTCTCTGTCTCTCTCCCTCAGGGAGCTGAGGAGATTACGGTGGCGCCCCCTGCCCACCTCGCCTACCTCTCCATGGGCCCTTCTTTCTCTGGCCGCTCCGGGAGCCCTGCGGGCTTGGGTTCAAGCCCCCACACACCGCACAGGCCAAGGGCGCATGCGAGACCGCCTGGGCCTAGGGCTGGTCTCAGGGGGGGGGTCCTCAGTGAAGGCCCCGCCCTCCCTCCAGGCTCTGACCCAGCTGCAGCTCTTCCATCGCCGCCCTTCTGGACTCGGCTTCAGCTGTCTCCCTCCCCTCCCCCACTCCCACTCAGCTTGCAGGCCGCTTCCCTGCCTTGAAAGCATTGCTCTGGCCCTGAGGGCCACAGACCTACTGGGCTTCAATCTCAAGGCTCTGCCTGGGCCTGCTGCTTCGGCCAGGGGCTCATTTTTTCCTGGAAAGACAAAGCCATTGCCTCACCCCACGCCTGCACTTTCCCACGGCAGGCAGCCCAGGTGTAGGAAAGGCTCTGTGGAGTCAGAAGTGCCGAGACAGGCAGATGGCACCGCAGGCTTTGGGGGCCAGGGCGCAAGTGGGCTAGCCCCTCCTCCCGGGAGTCGGGGAGGCCCGGCCTTCCTAGTGCCCAGGCCACGGCTCCGGGGAGAAACCCGCCATGGAGGGCACGCGGGAGGCCCTCTGCCTGAGGTGGCAGGTGTCACGCCAGGGCCACTGCAAGCCTGGCTCGGCTTGCCTGCTTTCTCCAAAGGAGGCTGGCCGACCAGCCGAACCTGGCACCTGGGCCAGGCCCCTTCCAAGGGGACGAGTTCCAGAGGCTAGAGCCCTGGGGGCGGCTGCCAAGTCTCCTGGGGCGTGTGCTGGGCCCCCGTCAGAGGAGGAAGCAGCCTGGTAAAGGGTGTGCCAGGCCTGAGATCTGGAGGCCTCCCACAGCCGGGTCCCTGTCCTGCCCAGGCCCCCCGAGGGAGGACGATGGTCGGGCAGTGGCGAGCGGGGTGGGGCTGGCGCCGAGCCTGCCCTTGGATGCCCCGGGGAAGGGCGCCGGGGGATGGGCTGCCCCTGGCCGGGTCTGAGGGACCGACCCAGCTCGGGGCTGTCGGGGGCAGAGAGAGAACCCCCCTCCGCCCTTTCCCTTCAGGTTCTTAGGGCTGGCCAAATCCTTCCCAAGACAGCTTGTCTGGAGAAAATCAGACCCAGCTGAAGAACATGTGTCCATGGGGGAAACCCGGGAAACTGAGTCTCCCCACACAATAGCAGAGATTCTCATCTTGCATCCTCTCCTGAGCTAATGACAAAGGTGGATGTCCCGGGTGGGCCTGTGGAATGGGAGAGGGGAGGAAGTCTATTGTCATGCAGAGGGACATGGAAAGACTTGTCTGAAGCTTATCCCCTGCACTGGGGTCAGGTCGGGAAGGGACGGCACAGAGGTGAGCAGGAACCAACCGGCCTCTCTGTGGTGGGGCTGGCCCCGGGGCAGGCGTGGGGGTGATGGCTGGAAGTGGGATGGCGCGTGAGTTGGCACCAGCCAGCGGTGGAGGCAGAGACTCAGAGGTCAGGGATCTCTCTCTCTGTCTCTGTCTCTGTCTCTCTCCCTCAGGGAGCTGAGGAGATTACGGTGGCGCCCCCTGCCCACCTCGCCTACCTCTCCATGGGCCCTTCTTTCTCTGGCCGCTCCGGGAGCCCTGCGGGCTTGGGTTCAAGCCCCCACACACCGCACAGGCCAAGGGCGCATGCGCGACCGCCTGGGCCTAGGGCTTGCCTCGGGGGGGGGGGGGTCCTCAGTGAAGGCCCCGCCCTCCCTCCAGGCACTGACCCAGCTGCAGCTCTTCCATCGCCGCCCTTCTGGACTCGGCTTCAGCTGTCTCCCTCCCCTCCCCCACTCCCACTCAGCTTGCAGGCCGCTTCCCTGCCTTGAAAGCATGGCTCTGGCCCTGAGGGCCACAGACCTACTGGGCTTCAAGCTCAAGGCTCTGCCTGGGCCTGCTGCTTCGGCCAGGGGCTCATTTTTTCCTGGAAAGACAAAGCCATGGCCTCACCCCACGCCTGCACTGTGCCACGGCAGGCAGCCCAGATGTAGGAAAGGCTCTGTGGAGTCAGAAGTGCCGAGACAGGCAGATGTCACCAGAGGGTTTGGGGGCCAGGGCGCAACTGGGCTAGACCCTCCTCCCGGGAGTCGGGGAGGCCCGGCCTTCCTAGTGCCCAGGCCACGGCTCCGGGGAGAAACCCGCCATGGAGGGCACGCGGGAGGCCCTCTGCCTGAGGTGGCAGTTGTCACGCCAGGGCCACTGCAAGCCTGGCTCGGCTTGCCTGCTTTCTCCAAAGGAGGCTGGCCGACCAGCCGAACCTGGCACCTGGGCCAGGCCCCTTCCAAGGGGACGAGTTCCAGAGGCTAGAGCCCTGGGGGCGGCTGCCAAGTCTCCTGGGGCGTGTGCTGGGCCCCCGTCAGAGGAGGAAGCAGCCTGGTAAACGGTGTGCCAGGCCTGAGATCTGGAGGCCTCCCACAGCCGGGTCCCTGTCCTGCCCAGGCCCCCCGAGGGAGGACGATGGTCGGGCAGTGGCGAGCAGGGTGGGGCTGGCGCCGAGCCTGCCCTTGGATGCCCCGGGGAAGGGCGCCGGGGGATGGGCTGCCCCTGGCCGGGTCTGAGGGACCGACCCAGCTCGGGGCTGTCGGGGGCAGAGAGAGAACCCCCCTCCGCCCTTTCCCTTCAGGTTCTTAGGGCTGGCCAAATCCTTCCCAAGACAGCTTGTCTGGAGAAAATCAGACCCAGCTGAAGAACATGTGTCCATGGGGGAAACCCGGGAAACTGAGTCTCCCCACACAATAGCAGAGATTCTCATCTTGCATCCTCTCCTGAGCTAATGACAAAGGTGGATGTCCCGGGTGGGCCTGTGGAATGGGAGAGGGGAGGAAGTCTATTGTCATGCAGAGGGACATGGAAAGACTTGTCTGAAGCTTATCCCCTGCACTGGGGTCAGGTCGGGAAGGGACGGCACAGAGGTGAGCAGGAACCAACCGGCCTCTCTGTGGTGGGGCTGGCCCCGGGGCAGGCGTGGGGGTGATGGCTGGAAGTGGGATGGAGCGTGAGTTGGCACCAGCCAGCGGTGGAGGCAGAGACTCAGAGGTCAGGGATCTCTCTCTCTGTCTCTGTCTCTGTCTCTCTCCCTCAGGGAGCTGAGGAGATTACGGTGGCGCCCCCTGCCCACCTCGCCTACCTCTCCATGGGCCCTTCTTTCTCTGGCCGCTCCGGGAGCCCTGCGGGCTTGGGTTCAAGCCCCCACACACCGCACAGGCCAAGGGCGCATGCGCGACCGCCTGGGCCTAGGGCTTGCCTCGGGGGGGAGGGTCCTCAGTGAAGGCCCCGCCCTCCCTCCAGGCACTGACCCAGCTGCAGCTCTTCCATCGCCGCCCTTCTGGACTCGGCTTCAGCTGTCTCCCTCCCCTCCCCCACTCCCACTCAGCTTGCAGGCCGCTTCCCTGCCTTGAAAGCATGGCTCTGGCCCTGAGGGCCACAGACCTACTGGGCTTCAAGCTCAAGGCTCTGCCTGGGCCTGCTGCTTCGGCCAGGGGCTCATTTTTTCCTGGAAAGACAAAGCCATGGCCTCACCCCACGCCTGCACTGTGCCACGGCAGGCAGCCCAGATGTAGGAAAGGCTCTGTGGAGTCAGAAGTGCCGAGACAGGCAGATGGCACCAGAGGGTTTGGGGGCCAGGGCGCAACTGGGCTAGACCCTCCTCCCGGGAGTCGGGGAGGCCCGGCCTTCCTAGTGCCCAGGCCACGGCTCCGGGGAGAAACCCGCCATGGAGGGCACGCGGGAGGCCCTCTGCCTGAGGTGGCACTTGTCACGCCAGGGCCACTGCAAGCCTGGCTCGGCTTGCCTGCTTTCTCCAAAGGAGGCTGGCCGACCAGCCGAACCTGGCACCTGGGCCAGGCCCCTTCCAAGGGGACGAGTTCCAGAGGCTAGAGCCCTGGGGGCGGCTGCCAAGTCTCCTGGGGCGTGTGCTGGGCCCCCGTCAGAGGAGGAAGCAGCCTGGTAAAGGGTGTGCCAGGCCTGAGATCTGGAGGCCTCCCACAGCCGGGTCCCTGTCCTGCCCAGGCCCCCCGAGGGAGGACGATGGTCGGGCAGTGGCGAGCAGGGTGGGGCTGGCGCCGAGCCTGCCCTTGGATGCCCCGGGGAAGGGCGCCGGGGGATGGGCTGCCCCTGGCCGGGTCTGAGGGACCGACCCAGCTCGGGGCTGTCGGGGGCAGAGAGAGAACCCCCCTCCGCCCTTTCCCTTCAGGTTCTTAGGGCTGGCCAAATCCTTCCCAAGACAGCTTGTCTGGAGAAAATCAGACCCAGCTGAAGAACATGTGTCCATGGGGGAAACCCGGGAAACTGAGTCTCCCCACACAATAGCAGAGATTCTCATCTTGCATCCTCTCCTGAGCTAATGACAAAGGTGGATGTCCCGGGTGGGCCTGTGGAATGGGAGAGGGGAGGAAGTCTATTGTCATGCAGAGGGACATGGAAAGACTTGTCTGAAGCTTATCCCCTGCACTGGGGTCAGGTCGGGAAGGGATGGCACAGAGGTGAGCAGGAACCAACCGGCCTCTCTGTGGTGGGGCTGGCCCCGGGGCAGGCGTGGGGGTGATGGCTGGAAGTGGGATGGCGCGTGAGTTGGCACCAGCCAGCGGTGGAGGCAGAGACTCAGAGGTCAGGGATCTCTCTCTCTGTCTCTGTCTCTCTCTCTCTCCCTCAGGGAGCTGAGCAGAGTAAGGTGGCGCCCCCTGCCCACCTCGCCTACCTCTCCATGGGCCCTTCTTTCTCTGGCCGCTCCGGGAGCCCTGCGGGCTTGGGTTCAACCCCCCACACACCGCACAGGCCAAGGGCGCATGCGCGACCGCCGGGGCCTAGGGCTGGCCTCGGGGGGGGGGTCCTCAGTGAAGGCCCCGCCCTCCCTCCAGGCTCTGACCCAGCTGCAGCTCTTCCATCGCCGCCCTTCTGGACTCGGCTTCAGCTGTCTCCCTCCCCTCCCCCACTCCCACTCAGCTTGCAGGCCGCTTCCCTGCCTTGAAAGCATTGCTCTGGCCCTGAGGGCCACAGACCTACTGGGCTTCAAGCTCAAGGCTCTGCCTGGGCCTGCTGCTTCGGCCAGGGGCTCATTTTTTCCTGGAAAGACAAAGCCATTGCCTCACCCCACGCCTGCACTTTCCCACGACAGGCAGCCCAGGTGTAGGAAAGGCTCTGTGGAGTCAGAAGTGCCGAGACAGGCAGATGGCACCGCAGGCTTTGGGGGCCAGGGCGCAAGTGGGCTAGCCCCTCCTCCCGGGAGTCGGGGAGGCCCGGCCTTCCTAGTGCCCAGGCCACGGCTCCGGGGAGAAACCCGCCATGGAGGGCACGCGGGAGGCCCTCTGCCTGATGTGGCAGGTGTCACGCCAGGGCCACTGCAAGCCTGGCTCGGCTTGCCTGCTTTCTCCAAAGGAGGCTGGCCGACCAGCCGAACCTGGCACCTGGGCCAGGCCCCTTCCAAGGGGACGAGTTGCAGAGGAAAGAGCCCTGGGGGCGGCTGCCAAGTCTCCTGGGGCGTGTGCTGGGCCCCCGTCAGAGGAGGAAGCAGCCTGGTAAATGGTGTGCCAGGCCTGAGATCTGGAGGCCTCCCACAGCCGGGTCCCTGTCCCGCCCAGGCCCCCCGAGGGAGGACGATGGTCGGGCAGTGGCGAGCGGGGTGGGGCTGGCGCCGAGCCTGCCCTTGGATGCCCCGGGGAAGGGCGCCGGGGGATGGGCTGCCCCTGGCCAGGTCTGAGGGACCGACCCAGCTCGGGGCTGTCGGGGGCAGAGAGAGAACCCCCCTCCGCCCTTTCCCTTCAGGTTCTTAGGGCTGGCCAAATCCTTCCCAAGACAGCTTGTCTGGAGAAAATCAGACCCAGCTGAAGAACATGTGTCCATGGGGGAAACCCGGGAAACTGAGTCTCCCCACACAATAGCAGAGATTCTCATCTTGCATCCTCTCCTGAGCTAATGACAAAGGTGGATGTCCCGGGTGGGCCTGTGGAATGGGAGAGGGGAGGAAGTCTATTGTCATGCAGAGGGACATGGAAAAACTTGTCTGAAGCTTATCCCCTGCACTGGGGTCAGGTCGGGAAGGGACTGCACAGAGGTGAGCAGGAACCAACCGGCCTCTCTGTGGTGGGGCTGGCCCCGGGGCAGGCGTGGGGGTGATGGCTGGAAGTGGGATGGCGCGTGAGTTGGCACCAGCCAGCGGTGGAGGCAGAGACTCAGAGGTCAGGGATCTCTCTCTCTGTCTCTGTCTCTCTCTCTCTCCCTCAGGGAGCTGAGGAGAGTAACGTGGCGCCCCCTGCCCACCTCGCCTACCTCTCCATGGGCCCTTCTTTCTCTGGCCGCTCCGGGAGCCCTGCGGGCTTGGGTTCAAGCCCCCACACACCGCACAGGCCAAGGGCGCATGCGCGACCGCCTGGTCCTAGGGCTGGCCTGGGGGGGGGGGGTGTCCTCAGTGAAGGCCCCGCCCTCCCTCCAGGCTCTGACCCAGCTGCAGCTCTTCCATTGCCGCCCTTCTGGACTCAGCTTCAGCTGTCTCCCTCCCCTCCCCCACTCCCACTCAGCTTGCAGGCTGCTTCCCTGCCTTGAAAGCATTGCTCTGGCCCTGAGGGCCACAGACCTACTGGGCTTCAAGCTCAAGGCTCTGCCTGGGCCTGCTGCTTCGGCCAGGGGCTCACTTTTTCCTGGAAAGAGAAGGCATGGCCTCACCCCACGCCTGCACTTTGCCACGGCAGGCAGCCCAGATGTAGGAAAGGCTCTGTGGAGTCAGAAGTCAGGGATCTCTCTCTCTGTCTCTGTCTCTCTCTCTCTCCCTCAGGGAGCTGAGCAGAGTAAGGTGGCGCCCCCTGCCCACCTCGCCTACCTCTCCATGGGCCCTTCTTTCTCTGGCCGCTCCGCGAGCCCTGCGGGCTTGGGTTCAAGCCCCCACACACCGCACATGTCAAGGGCGCATGCGCGACCGCCGGGGCCTAGGGCTGCCCTCGGGGGGGGGGTCCTCAGTGATGGCCCCGCCCTCCCTCCAGGCTCTGACCCAGCTGCAGCTCTTCCATCGCCGCCCTTCTGGACTCGGCTTCAGCTGTCTCCCTCCCCTCCCCCACTCCCACTCAGCTTGCAGGCCGCTTCCCTGCCTTGAAAGCATTGCTCTGGCCCTGAGGGCCACAGACCTACTGGGCTTCAAGCTCAAGGCTCTGCCTGGGCCTGCTGCTTCGGCCAGGGGCTCATTTTTTCCTGGAAAGACAAAGCCATTGCCTCACCCCACGCCTGCACTTTGCCACGGCAGGCAGCCCAGATGTAGGAAAGGCTCTGTGGAGTCAGAAGTGCCAAGAGAGGCAGATGGCACCAGAGGGTTTGGGGGCCAGGGCGCAAGTGGGCTAGCCCCTCCTCCCGGGAGTCGGGGAGGCCCGGCCTTCCTAGTGCCCAGGCCACGGCTCCGGGGAGAAACCCTCCATGGAGGGCATGCGGGAGGCCCTCTGCCTGAGGTGGCAGGTGTCCCGCCAGGGCCACTGCAAGCCTGGCTCGGCTTGCCTGCTTTCTCCAAAGGAGGCTGGCCGACCAGCCGAACCTGGCACCTGGTCCAGGCCCCTTCCAAGGGGACGAGTTCCAGAGGCTAGAGCCCTGGGGGCGGCTGCCAAGTCTCCTGGGGCGTGTGCTGGGCCCCCGTCAGAGGAGGAAGCAGCCTGGTAAAGGGTGTGCCAGGCCTGAGATCTGGAGGCCTCCCACAGCCGGGTCCCTGTCCTGCCCAGGCCCCCCGAGGGAGGACGATGGTCGGGCAGTGGCGAGCGGGGTGGGGCTGGCGCCGAGCCTGCCCTTGGATGCCCCGGGGAAGGGCGCCGGGGGATGGGCTGCCCCTGGCCGGGTCTGAGGAACCGACCCAGCTCGGGGCTGTCGGGGGCAGAGAGAGAACCCCCCTCCGCCCTTTCCCTTCAGGTTCTTAGGGCTGGCCAAATCCTTCCCAAGACAGCTTGTCTGGAGAAAATCAGACCCAGCTGAAGAACATGTGTCCATGGGGGAAACCCGGGAAACTGAGTCTCCCCACACAATAGCAGAGATTCTCATCTTGCATCCTCTCCTGAGCTAATGACAAAGGTGGATGTCCCGGGTGGGCCTGTGGAATGGGAGAGGGGAGGAAGTCTATTGTCATGCAGAGGGACATGGAAAGACTTGTCTGAAGCTTATCCCCTGCACTGGGGTCAGGTCGGGAAGGGACGGCACAGAGGTGAGCAGGAACCAACCGGCCTCTCTGTGGTGGGGCTGGCCCCGGGGCAGGCGTGGGGGTGATGGCTGGAAGTGGGATGGCGCGTGAGTTGGCACCAGCCAGCGGTGGAGGCAGAGACTCAGAGGTCAGGGATCTCTCTCTCTGTCTCTGTCTCTCTCTCTCTCCCTCAGGGAGCTAAGGAGAGTAAAGTGGCGCCCCCTGCCCACCTCGCCTAACTCTCCATGGGCCCTTCTTTCTCTGGCCGCTCCGGGAGCCCTGCGGGCTTGGGTTCAAGCCCCCACACACCGCACAGGCCAAGGGCGCATGCGCGACCGCCTGGTCCTAGGGCTGGCCTGAGGGGGGGGGGGTCCTCAGTGAAGGCCCCGCCCTCCCTCCAGGCTCTGACCCAGCTGCAGCTCTTCCATCGCCGCCCTTCTGGACTCGGCTTCAGCTGTCTCCCTCCCCTCCCCCACTCCCACTCAGCTTGCAGGCCGCTTCCCTGCCTTGAAAGCATGGCTCTGGCCCTGAGGGCCACAGACCTACTGGGCTTCAAGCTCAAGGCTCTGCCTGGGCCTGCTGCTTCGGCCAGGGGCTCATTTTTTCCTGGAAAGACAAAGCCATGGCCTCACCCCACGCCTGCACTGTGCCACGGCAGGCAGCCCAGATGTAGGAAAGGCTCTGTGGAGTCAGAAGTGCCGAGACAGGCAGATGGCACCAGAGGGTTTGGGGGCCAGGGCGCAACTGGGCTAGCCCCTCCTCCCGGGAGTCGGGGAGGCCCGGCCTTCCTAGTGCCCAGGCCACGGCTCCGGGGAGAAACCCGCCATGGAGGGCACGCGGGAGGCCCTCTGCCTGAGGTGGCAGGTGTCACGCCAGGGCCACTGCAAGCCTGGCTCGGCTTGCCTGCTTTCTCCAAAGGAGGCTGGCCGACCAGCCGAACCTGGCACCTGGGCCAGGCCCCTTCCAAGGGGACGAGTTGCAGAGGATAGAGCCCTGGGGGCGGCTGCCAAGTCTCCTGGGGCGTGTGCTGGGCCCCCGTCAGAGGAGGAAGCAGCCTGGTAAACGGTGTGCCAGGCCTGAGATCTGGAGGCCTCCCACAGCTGGGTCCCTGTCCTGCCCAGGCCCCCCGAGGGAGGACGATGGTCGGGCAGTGGCGAGCGGGGTGGGGCTGGCGCCGAGCCTGCCCTTGGATGCCCCGGGGAAGGGCGCCGGGGGATGGGCTGCCCCTGGCCAGGTCTGAGGGACCGACCCAGCTCGGGGCTGTCGGGGGCAGAGAGAGAACCCCCCTCCGCCCTTTCCCTTCAGGTTATTAGGGCTGGCCAAATCCTTCCCAAGACAGCTTGTCTGGAGAAAATCAGACCCAGCTGAAGAACATGTGTCCATGGGGGAAACCCGGGAAACTGAATCTCCCCACACAATAGCAGAGATTCTCATCTTGCATCCTCTCCTGAGCTAATGACAAAGGTGGATGTCCCGGGTGGGCCTGTGGAATGGGAGAGGGGAGGAAGTCTATTGTCATGCAGAGGGACATGGAAAGACTTGTCTGAAGCTTATCCCCTGCACTGGGGTCAGGTCGGGAAGGGACGGCACAGAGGTGAGCAGGAACCAACCGGCCTCTCTGTGGTGGGGCTGGCCCCGGGGCAGGCGTGGGGGTGATGGCTGGAAGTGGGATGGCGCGTGAGTTGGCACCAGCCAGCGGTGGAGGCAGAGACTCAGAGGTCAGGGATCTCTCTCTCTGTCTCTGTCTCTCTCTCTCTCCCTCAGGGAGCTGAGCAGAGTAAGGTGGCGCCCCCTGCCCACCTCGCCTACCTCTCCATGGGCCCTTCTTTCTCTGGCCGCTCCGGGAGCCCTGCGGGCTTGGGTTCAAGCCCCCACACACCGCACAGGCCAAGGGCGCATGCGCGACCGCCTGGGCCTAGGGCTGGCCTCCGGGGGGGGGGGTCCTCAGTGAAGGCCCCGCCCTCCCTCCAGGCTCTGACCCAGCTGCAGCTCTTCCATCGCCGCCCTTCTGGACTCGGCTTCAGCTGTCTCCCTCCCCTCCCCCACTCCCACTCAGCTTGCAGGCCGCTTCCCTGCCTTGAAAGCATTGCTCTGGCCCTGAGGGCCACAGACCTACTGGGCTTCAAGCTCAAGGCTCTGCCTGGGCCTGCTGCTTCGGCCAGGGGCTCACTTTTTCCTGGAAAGAGAAGGCATGGCCTCACCCCACGCCTGCACATTGCCACGGCAGGCAGCCCAGATGTAGGAAAGGCTCTGTGGAGTCAGAAGTGCCGAGACAGGCAGATGGCACCAGAGGGTTTGGGGGCCAGGGCGCAAGTGGGCTAGCCCCTCCTCCCGGGAGTCGGGGAGGCCCGGCCTTCCTAGTGCCCAGGCCACGGCTCCGGGGAGAAACCCTCCATGGAGGGCACGCGGGAGGCCCTCTGCCTGAGGTGGCAGGTGTCCCGCCAGGGCCACTGCAAGCCTGGCTCGGCTTGCCTGCTTTCTCCAAAGGAGGCTGGCCGACCAGCCGAACCTGGCACCTGGGCCAGGCCCCTTCCAAGGGGACGAGTTCCAGAGGCTAGAGCCCTGGGGGCGGCTGCCAAGTCTCCTGGGGCGTGTGCTTGGCCCCCGTCAGAGGAGGAAGCAGCCTGGTAAAGGGTGTGCCAGGCCTGAGATCTGGAGGCCTCCCACAGCCGGGTCCCTGTCCTGCCCAGGCCCCCCGAGGGAGGACGATGGTCGGGCAGTGGCGAGCGGAGTGGGGCTGGCGCCGAGCCTGCCCTTGGATGCCCCGGGGAAGGGCGCCGGGGGATGGGCTGCCCCTGGCCGGGTCTGAGGAACCGACCCAGCTCGGGGCTGTCGGGGGCAGAGAGAGAACCCCCCTCCGCCCTTTCCCTTCAGGTTCTTAGGGCTGGCCAAATCCTTCCCAAGACAGCTTGTCTGGAGAAAATCAGACCCAGCTGAAGAACATGTGTCCATGGGGGAAACCCGGGAAACTGAGTCTCCCCACACAATAGCAGAGATTCTCATCTTGCATCCTCTCCTGAGCTAATGACAAAGGTGGATGTCCCGGGTGGGCCTGTGGAATGGGAGAGGGGAGGAAGTCTATTGTCATGCAGAGGGACATGGAAAGACTTGTCTGAAGCTTATCCCCTGCACTGGGGTCAGGTCGGGAAGGGACGGCACAGAGGTGAGCAGGAACCAACCGGCCTCTCTGTGGTGGGGCTGGCCCCGGGGCAGGCGTGGGGGTGATGGCTGGAAGTGGGATGGCGCGTGAGTTGGCACCAGCCAGCGGTGGAGGCAGAGACTCAGAGGTCAGGGATCTCTCTCTCTGTCTCTGTCTCTCTCTCTCTCCCTCAGGGAGCTGAGGAGAGTAAGGTGGCGCCCCCTGCCCACCTCGCCTACCTCTCCATGGGCCCTTCTTTCTCTGGCCGCTCCGGGAGCCCTGCGGGCTTGGGTTCAAGCCCCCACACACCGCACAGACCAAGGGCGCATGCGCGACCGCCGCGGCCTAGGGCTGGCCTCGGGGGGGGGTGCCTCAGTGAAGGCCCCGCCCTCCCTCCAGGCTCTGACCCAGCTGCAGCTCTTCCATCGCCGCCCTTCTGGACTCGGCTTCAGCTGTCTCCCTCCCCTCCCCACTCCCACTCAGCTTGCAGGCCGCTTCCCTGCCTTGAAAGCATGGCTCTGGCCCTGAGGGCCACAGACCTACTGGGCTTCAAGCTCAAGGCTCTGCCTGGGCCTGCTGCTTCGGCCAGGGGCTCACTTTTTCCTGGAAAGAGAAGGCATGGCCTCACCCCACGCCTGCACTTTGCCACGGCAGGCAGCCCAGATGTAGGAAAGGCTCTGTGGAGTCAGAAGTGCCGAGACAGGCAGATGGCACCAGAGGGTTTGGGGGCCAGGGCGCAACTGGGCTAGCCCCTCCTCCCGGGAGTCGGGGAGGCCCGGCCTTCCTAGTGCCCAGGCCAGGGCTCCGGGGAGAAACCCGCCATGGAGGGCACGCGGGAGGCCCTCTGCCTGAGGTGGCAGGTGTCACGCCAGGGCCACTGCAAGCCTGGCTCGGCTTGCCTGCTTTCTCCAAAGGAGGCTGGCCGACAAGCCGAACCTGGCACCTGGGCTAGGCCCCTTCCAAGGGGACGAGTTGCAGAGGATAGAGCCCTGGGGGCGGCTGCCAAGTCTCCTGGGGCGTGTGCTGGGCCCCCGTCAGAGGAGGAAGCAGCCTGGTAAACGGTGTGCCACGCCTGAGATCTGGAGGCCTCCCACAGCTGGGTCCCTGTCCTGCCCAGGCCCCCCGAGGGAGGACGATGGTCGGGCAGTGGCGAGCGGGGTGGGGCTGGCGCCGAGCCTGCCCTTGGATGCCCCGGGGAAGGGCGCCGGGGGATGGGCTGCCCCTGGCCAGGTCTGAGGGACCGACCCAGCTCGGGGCTGTCGGGGGCAGAGAGAGAACCCCCCTCCGCCCTTTCCCTTCAGGTTATTAGGGCTGGCCAAATCCTTCCCAAGACAGCTTGTCTGGAGAAAATCAGACCCAGCTGAAGAACATGTGTCCATGGGGGAAACCCGGGAAACTGAATCTCCCCACACAATAGCAGAGATTCTCATCTTGCATCCTCTCCTGAGCTAATGACAAAGGTGGATGTCCCGGGTGGGCCTGTGGAATGGGAGAGGGGAGGAAGTCTATTGTCATGCAGAGGGACATGGAAAGACTTGTCTGAAGCTTATCCCCTGCACTGGGGTCAGGTCGGGAAGGGACGGCACAGAGGTGAGCAGGAACCAACCGGCCTCTCTGTGGTGGGGCTGGCCCCGGGGCAGGCGTGGGGGTGATGGCTGGAAGTGGGATGGCGCGTGAGTTGGCACCAGCCAGCGGTGGAGGCAGAGACTCAGAGGTCAGGGATCTCTCTCTCTGTCTCTGTCTCTGTCTCTCTCCCTCAGGGAGCTGAGGAGATTACGGTGGCGCCCCCTGCCCACCTCGCCTACCTCTCCATGGGCCCTTCTTTCTCTGGCCGCTCCGGGAGCCCTGCGGGCTTGGGTTCAAGCCCCCACACACCGCACAGGCCAAGGGCGCATGCGCGACCGCCTGGTCCTAGGGCTGGCCTCGGGGGGGGGGGGGGGGGGTCCTCAGTGAAGGCCCCGCCCTCCCTCCAGGCTCTGACCCAGCTGCAGCTCTTCCATCGCCGCCCTTCTGGACTCGGCTTCAGCTGTCTCCCTCCCCTCCCCCACTCCCACTCAGCTTGCAGGCCGCTTCCCTGCCTTGAAAGCATTGCTCTGGCCCTGAGGGCCACAGACCTACTGGGCTTCAAGCTCAAGGCTCTGCCTGGGCCTGCTGCTTCGGCCAGGGGCTCATTTTTTCCTGGAAAGACAAAGCCATTGCCTCACCCCACGCCTGCACTTTGCCACGGCAGGCAGCCCAGGTGTAGGAAAGGCTCTGTGGAGTCAGAAGTGCCGACGAGACAGGCAGATGGCACCGCAGGCTTTGGGGGCCAGGGCGCAAGTGGGCTAGCCCCTCCTCCCGGGAGTCGGGGAGGCCCGGCCTTCCTAGTGCCCAGGCCACGGCTCCGGGGAGAAACCCGCCATGGAGGGCACGCGGGAGGCCCTCTGCCTGAGGTGGCAGGTGTCACGCCAGGGCCACTGCAAGCCTGGCTCGGCTTGCCTGCTTTCTCCAAAGGAGGCTGGCCGACCAGCCGAACCTGGCACCTGGGCCAGGCCCCTTCCAAGGGGACGAGTTCCAGAGGCTAGAGCCCTGGGGGCGGCTGCCAAGTCTCCTGGGGCGTGTGCTGGGCCCCCGTCAGAGGAGGAAGCAGCCTGGTAAACGGTGTGCCAGGCCTGAGATCTGGAGGCCTCCCACAGCCGGGTCCCTGTCCCGCCCAGGCCCCCCGAGGGAGGACGATGGTCCGGCAGTGGAGAGCGGGGTGGGGCTGGCGCCGAGCCTGCCCTTGGATGCCCCGGGGAAGGGCGCCGGGGGATGGGCTGCCCCTGGCCAGGTCTGAGGGACCGACCCAGCTCGGGGCTCTCGGGGGCAGAGAGAGAACCCCCCTCCGCCCTTTCCCTTCAGGTTCTTAGGGCTGGCCAAATCCTTCCCAAGACAGCTTGTCTGGAGAAAATCAGACCCAGCTGAAGAACATGTGTCCATGGGGGAAACCCGGGAAACTGAGTCTCCCCACACAATAGCAGAGATTCTCATCTTGCATCCTCTCCTGAGCTAATGACAAAGGTGGATGTCCCGGGTGGGCCTGTGGAATGGGAGAGGGGAGGAAGTCTATTGTCATGCAGAGGGACATGGAAAGACTTGTCTGAAGCTTATCCCCTGCACTGGGGTCAGGTCGGGAAGGGATGGCACAAAGGTGAGCAGGAACCAACCAGCCTCTCTGTGGTGGGGCTGGCCCCGGGGCAGGCGTGGGGGTGATGGCTGGAAGTGGGATGGCGCGTGAGTTGGCACCAGCCAGTGGTGGAGGCAGAGACTCAGAGGTCAGGGATCTCTCTCTCTGTCTCTGTCTCTCTCTCTCTCCCTCAGGGAGCTGAGGAGAGTAAGGTGGCGCCCCCTGCCCACCTCGCCTACATCTCCATGGGCCCTTCTTTCTCTGGCCGCTCCGGGAGCCCTGCGGGCTTGGGTTCAAGCCCCAACACACCGCACAGGCCAAGGGCGCATGCGCGACCGCCTGGGCCTAGGGCTGGCCTCGGGGGGGGGGGGGTCCTCAGTGAAGGCCCCGCCCTCCCTCCAGGCTCTGACCCAGCTGCAGCTCTTCCATCGCCGCCCTTCTGGACTCGGCTTCAGCTGTCTCCCTCCCCTCCCCCACTCCCACTCAGCTTGCAGGCCGCTTCCCTGCCTTGAAAGCATGGCTCTGGCCCTGAGGGCCACAGACCTACTGGGCTTCAAGCTCAAGGCTCTGCCTGGGCCTGCTGCTTCGGCCAGGGGCTCATTTTTTCCTGGAAAGACAAAGCCGTGGCCTCACCCCACGCCTGCACTTTGCCACGGCAGGCAGCCCAGATGTAGGAAAGGCTCTGTGGAGTCAGAAGTGCCGAGACAGGCAGATGGCACCAGAGGGTTTGGGGGCCAGGGCGCAAGTGGGCTAGCCCCTCCTCCCGGGAGTCGGGGAGGCCCGGCCTTCCTAGTGCCCAGGCCACGGCTCCGGGGAGAAACCCGCCATGGAGGGCACGCGGGAGGCCCTCTGCCTGAGGTGGCAGGTGTCACGCCAGGGCCACTGCAAGCCTGGCTCGGCTTGCCTGCTTTCTCCAAAGGAGGCTGGCCGACCAGCCGAACCTGGCACCTGGGCCAGGCCCCTTCCAAGGGGACGAGTTGCAGAGGATAGAGCCCTGGGGGCGGCTGCCAAGTCTCCTGGGGCGTGTGCTGGGCCCCCGTCAGAGGAGGAAGCAGCCTGGTAAACGGTGTGCCAGGCCTGAGATCTGGAGGCCTCCCACAGCTGGGTCCCTGTCCTGCCCAGGCCCCCCGAGGGAGGACGATGGTCGGGCAGTGGCGAGCGGGGTGGGGCTGGCGCCGAGCCTGCCCTTGGATGCCCCGGGGAAGGGCGCCGGGGGATGGGCTGCCCCTGGCCAGGTCTGAGGGACCGACCCAGCTCGGGGCTGTCGGGGGCAGAGAGAGAACCCCCCTCCGCCCTTTCCCTTCAGGTTATTAGGGCTGGCCAAATCCTTCCCAAGACAGCTTGTCTGGAGAAAATCAGACCCAGCTGAAGAACATGTGTCCATGGGGGAAACCCGGGAAACTGAATCTCCCCACACAATAGCAGAGATTCTCATCTTGCATCCTCTCCTGAGCTAATGACAAAGGTGGATGTCCCGGGTGGGCCTGTGGAATGGGAGAGGGGAGGAAGTCTATTGTCATGCAGAGGGACATGGAAAGACTTGTCTGAAGCTTATCCCCTGCACTGGGGTCAGGTCGGGAAGGGACGACACAGAGGTGAGCAGGAACCAACCGGCCTCTCTGTGGTGGGGCTGGCCCCGGGGCAGGCGTGGGGGTGATGGCTGGAAGTGGGATGGCGCGTGAGTTGGCACCAGCCAGCGGTGGAGACAGAGACTCAGAGGTCAGGGATCTCTCTCTCTGTCTCTGTCTCTCTCTCTCTCCCTCAGGGAGCTGAGCAGAGTAAGGTGGCGCCCCCTGCCCACCTCGCCTACCTCTCCATGGGCCCTTCTTTCTCTGGCCGCTCCGGGAGCCCTGCGGGCTTGGGTTCAAGCCCCCACACACCGCACAGGCCAAGGGCGCATGCTCGACCGCCTGGGCCTAGGGCTGGCCTCCGGGGGGGGGGTCCTCAGTGAAGGCCCCGCCCTCCCTCCAGGCTCTGACCCAGCTGCAGCTCTTCCATCGCCGCCCTTCTGGACTCGGCTTCAGCTGTCTCCCTCCCCTCCCCCACTCCCACTCAGCTTGCAGGCCGCTTCCCTGACTTGAAAGCATTGCTCTGGCCCTGAGGGCCACAGACCTACTGGGCTTCAAGCTCAAGGCTCTGCCTGGGCCTGCTGCTTCGGCCAGGGGCTCACTTTTTCCTGGAAAGAGAAGGCATGGCCTCACCCCACGCCTGCACATTGCCACGGCAGGCAGCCCAGATGTAGGAAAGGCTCTGTGGAGTCAGAAGTGCCGAGACAGGCAGATGGCACCAGAGGGTTTGGGGGCCAGGGCGCAACTGGGCTAGCCCCTCCTCCCGGGAGTCGGGGAGGCCCGGCCTTCCTAGTGCCCAGGCCACGGCTCCGGGGAGAAACCCGCCATGGAGGGCACGCGGGAGGCCCTCTGCCTGAGGTGGCAGGTGTCACGCCAGGGCCACTGCAAGCCTGGCTCGGCTTGCCTGCTTTCTCCAAAGGAGGCTGGCCGACCAGCCGAACCTGGCACCTGGGCCAGGCCCCTTCCAAGGGGACGAGTTGCAGAGGATAGAGCCCTGGGGGCGGCTGCCTAGTCTCCTGGGGCGTGTGCTGGGCCCCCGTCAGAGGAGGAAGCAGCCTGGTAAACGGTGTGCCAGGCCTGAGATCTGGAGGCCTCCCACAGCTGGGTCCCTGTCCTGCCCAGGCCCCCCGAGGGAGGACGATGGTCGGGCAGTGGCGAGCGGGGTGGGGCTGGCGCCGAGCCTGCCCTTGGATGCCCCGGGGAAGGGCGCCGGGGGATGGGCTGCCCCTGGCCAGGTCTGAGGGACCGACCCAGCTCGGGGCTGTCGGGGGCAGAGAGAGAACCCCCCTCCGCCCTTTCCCTTCAGGTTATTAGGGCTGGCCAAATCCTTCCCAAGACAGCTTGTCTGGAGAAAATCAGACCCAGCTGAAGAACATGTGTCCATGGGGGAAACCCGGGAAACTGAATCTCCCCACACAATAGCAGAGATTCTCATCTTGCATCCTCTCCTGAGCTAATGACAAAGGTGGATGTCCCGGGTGGGCCTGTGGAATGGGAGAGGGGAGGAAGTCTATTGTCATGCAGAGGGACATGGAAAGACTTGTCTGAAGCTTATCCCCTGCACTGGGGTCAGGTCGGGAAGGGACGGCACAGAGGTGAGCAGGAACCAACCGGCCTCTCTGTGGTGGGGCTGGCCCCGGGGCAGGCGTGGGGGTGATGGCTGGAAGTGGGATGGCGCGTGAGTTGGCACCAGCCAGCGGTGGAGGCAGAGACTCAGAGGTCAGGGATCTCTCTCTCTGTCTCTGTCTCTGTCTCTCTCCCTCAGGGAGCTGAGGAGATTACGGTGGCGCCCCCTGCCCACCTCGCCTACCTCTCCATGGGCCCTTCTTTCTCTGGCCGCTCCGGGAGCCCTGCGGGCTTGGGTTCAAGCCCCCACACACCGCACAGGCCAAGGGCGCATGCGCGACCGCCTGGTCCTAGGGCTGGCCTCGGGGGGGAGGGGTCCTCAGTGAAGGCCCCGCCCTCCCTCCAGGCTCTGACCCAGCTGCAGCTCTTCCATCGCCGCCCTTCTGGACTGGGCTTCAGCTGTCTCCCTCCCCTCCCCCACTCCCACTCAGCTTGCAGGCCGCTTCCCTGCCTTGAAAGCATTGCTCTGGCCCTGAGGGCCACAGACCTACTGGGCTTCAAGCTCAAGGCTCTGCCTGGGCCTGCTGCTTCGGCCAGGGGCTCATTTTTTCCTGGAAAGACAAAGCCATGGCCTCACCTCACGCCTGCACTTTGCCACGGCAGGCAGCCCAGGTGTAGGAAAGGCTCTGTGGAGTCAGAAGTGCCGACGAGACAGGCAGATGGCACCGCAGGCTTTGGGGGCCAGGGCGCAAGTGGGCTAGCCCCTCCTCCCGGGAGTCGGGGAGGCCCGGCCTTCCTAGTGCCCAGGCCACGGCTCCGGGGAGAAACCCGCCATGGAGGGCACGCGGGAGGCCCTCTGCCTGAGGTGGCAGGTGTCACGCCAGGGCCACTGCAAGCCTGGCTCGGCTTGCCTGCTTTCTCCAAAGGAGGCTGGCCGACCAGCCGAACCTGGCACCTGGGCCAGGCCCCTTCCAAGGGGACGAGTTCCAGAGGCTAGAGCCCTGGGGGCGGCTGCCAAGTCTCCTGGGGCGTGTGCTGGGCCCCCGTCAGAGGAGGAAGCAGCCTGGTAAACGGTGTGCCAGGCCTGAGATCTGGAGGCCTCCCACAGCCGGGTCCCTGTCCCGCCCAGGCCCCCCGAGGGAGGACGATGGTCGGGCAGTGGCGAGCGGGGTGGGGCTGGCGCCGAGCCTGCCCTTGGATGCCCCGGGGAAGGGGGCCGGGGGATGGGCTGCCCCTGGCCAGGTCTGAGGGACCGACCCAGCTCGGGGCTCTCGGGGGCAGAGAGAGAACCCCCCTCCGCCCTTTCCCTTCAGGTTCTTAGGGCTGGCCAAATCCTTCCCAAGACAGCTTGTCTGGAGAAAATCAGACCCAGCTGAAGAACATGTGTCCATGGGGGAAACCCGGGAAACTGAGTCTCCCCACACAATAGCAGAGATTCTCATCTTGCATCCTCTCCTGAGCTAATGACAAAGGTGGATGTCCCGGGTGGGCCTGTGGAATGGGAGAGGGGAGGAAGTCTATTGTCATGCAGAGGGACATGGAAAGACTTGTCTGAAGCTTATCCCCTGCACTGGGGTCAGGTCGGGAAGGGACGGCACAAAGGTGAGCAGGAACCAACCAGCCTCTCTGTGGTGGGGCTGGCCCCGGGGCAGGCGTGGGGGTGATGGCTGGAAGTGGGATGGCGCGTGAGTTGGCACCAGCCAGCGGTGGAGGCAGAGACTCAGAGGTCAGGGATCTCTCTCTCTGTCTCTGTCTCTCTCTCTCTCCCTCAGGGAGCTGAGGAGAGTAAGGTGGCGCCCCCTGCCCACCTCGCCTACCTCTCCATGGGCCCTTCTTTCTCTGGCCGCTCCGGGAGCCCTGCGGGCTTGGGTTCAAGCCCCCACACACCGCACAGGCCAAGGGCGCATGCGCGACCGCCTGGGCCTAGGGCTGGCCTGGGGGGGGGGTCCTCAGTGAAGGCCCCGCCCTCCCTCCAGGCTCTGACCCAGCTGCAGCTCTTCCATCGCCGCCCTTCTGGACTCGGCTTCAGCTGTCTCCCTCCCCTCCCCCACTCCCACTCAGCTTGCAGGCCGCTTCCCTGCCTGGAAAGCATTGCTCTGACCCTGAGGGCCACAGACCTACTGGGCTTCAAGCTCAAGGCTCTGCCTGGGCCTGCTGCTTCGGCCAGGGGCTCACTTTTTCCTGGAAAGAGAAGGCATGGCCTCACCCCACGCCTGCACATTGCCACGGCAGGCAGCCCAGATGTAGGAAAGGCTCTGTGGAGTCAGAAGTGCCGAGACAGGCAGATGGCACCAGAGGGTTTGGGGGCCAGGGCGCAACTGGCCTAGCCCCTCCTCCCGGGAGTCGGGGAGGCCCGGCCTTCCTAGTGCCCAGGCCACGGCTCCGGGGAGAAACCAGCCATGGAGGGCACGCGGGAGGCCCTCTGCCTGAGGTGGCAGGTGTCACGCCAGGGCCACTGCAAGCCTGGCTCGGCTTGCCTGCTTTCTCCAAAGGAGGCTGGCCGACCAGCCGAACCTGGCACCTGGGCCAGGCCCCTTCCAAGGGGACGAGTTGCAGAGGATAGAGCCCTGGGGGCGGCTGCCAAGTCTCCTGGGGCGTGTGCTGGGCCCCCGTCAGAGGAGGAAGCAGCCTGGTAAAGGGTGTGCCAGGCCTGAGATCTGGAGGCCTCCCACAGCTGGGTCCCTGTCCTGCCCAGGCCCCCCGAGGGAGGACGATGGTCGGGCAGTGGCGAGCGGGGTGGGGCTGGCGCCGAGCCTGCCCTTGGATGCCCCGGGGAAGGGCGCCAGGGGATGGGCTGCCCCTGGCCAGGTCTGAGGGACCGACCAAGCTCGGGGCTGTCGGGGGCAGAGAGAGAACCCCCCTCCGCCCTTTCCCTTCAGGTTATTAGGGCTGGCCAAATCCTTCCCAAGACAGCTTGTCTGGAGAAAATCAGACCCAGCTGAAGAACATGTGTCCATGGGGGAAACCCGGGAAACTGAGTCTCCCCACACAATAGCAGAGATTCTCATCTTGCATCCTCTCCTGAGCTAATGACAAAGGTGGATGTCCCGGGTGGGCCTGTGGAATGGGAGAGGGGAGGAAGTCTATTGTCATGCAGAGGGACATGGAAAGACTTGTCTGAAGCTTATCCCCTGCACTGGGGTCAGGTCGGGAAGGGACGGCACAGAGGTGAGCAGGAACCAACCGGCCTCTCTGTGGTGGGGCTGGCCCCGGGGCAGGCGTGGGGGTGATGGCTGGAAGTGGGATGGCGCGTGAGTTGGCACCAGCCAGCGGTGGAGGCAGAGACTCAGAGGTCAGGGATCTCTCTCTCTGTCTCTGTCTCTCTCTCTCTCCCTCAGGGAGCTGAGCAGAGTAAGGTGGCGCCCCCTGCCCACCTCGCCTACCTCTCCATGGGCCCTTCTTTCTCTGGCCGCTCCGGGAGCCCTGCGGGCTTGGGTTCAAGCCCCCACACACCGCACAGGCCAAGGGCGCATGCGCGACCGCCTGGGCCTAGGGCTGGCCTCCGGGGGGGGGGTCCTCAGTGAAGGCCCCGCCCTCCCTCCAGGCTCTGACCCAGCTGCAGCTCTTCCATCGCCGCCCTTCTGGACTCGGCTTCAGCTGTCTCCCTCCCCTTCCCCACTCCCACTCAGCTTGCAGGCCGCTTCCCTGCCTTGAAAGCATTGCTCTGGCCCTGAGGGCCACAGACCTACTGGGCTTCAAGCTCAAGGCTCTGCCTGGGCCTGCTGCTTCGGCCAGGGGCTCACTTTTTCCTGGAAAGAGAAGGCATGGCCTCACCCCACGCCTGCACTTTGCCACGGCAGGCAGCCCAGATGTAGGAAAGGCTCTGTGGAGTCAAAAGTGCCGAGACAGGCAGATGGCACCAGAGGGTTTCGGGGCCAGGGCGCAACTGGGCTAGCCCCTCCTCCCGGGAGTCGGGGAGGCCCGGCCTTCCTAGTGTCCAGGCCACGGCTCCGGGGAGAAACCCGCCATGGAGGGCACGCGGGAGGCCCTCTGCCTGAGGTGGCAGGTGTCACGCCAGGGCCACTGCAAGCCTGGCTCGGCTTGCCTGCTTTCTCCAAAGGAGGCTGGCCGACCAGCCGAACCTGGCACCTGGGCCAGGCCCCTTCCAAGGGGACGAGTTCCAGAAGCTAGAGCCCTGGGGGCGGCTGCCAAGTCTCCTGGGGCGTGTGCTGGGCCCCCGTCAGAGGAGGAAGCAGCCTGGTAAACGGTGTGCCAGGCCTGAGATCTGGAGGCCTCCCACAGCCGGGTCCCTGTCCCGCCCAGGCCCCCCGAGGGAGGACGATGGTCGGGCAGTGGCGAGCGGGGTGGGGCTGGCGCCGAGCCTGCCCTTGGATGCCCCGGGGAAGGGCGCCGGGGGATGGGCTGCCCCTGGCCAGGTCTGAGGGACCGACCCAGCTCGGGGCTGTCGGGGGCAGAGAGAGAACCCCCCTCCGCCCTTTCCCTTCAGGTTCTTAGGGCTGGCCAAATCCTTCCCAAGACAGCTTGTCTGGAGAAAATCAGACCCAGCTGAAGAACATGTGTCCATGGGGGAAACCCGGGAAACTGAGTCTCCCCACACAATAGCAGAGATTCTCATCTTGCATCCTCTCCTGAGCTAATGACAAAGGTGGATGTCCCGGGTGGGCCTGTGGAATGGGAGAGGGGAGGAAGTCTATTGTCATGCAGAGGGACATGGAAAGACTTGTCTGAAGCTTATCCCCTGCACTGGGGTCAGGTCGGGAAGGGACTGCACAGAGGTGAGCAGGAACCAACCGGCCTCTCTGTGGTGGGGCTGGCCCTGGGGCAGGCGTGGGGGTGATGGCTGGAAGTGGGATGGCGCGTGAGTTGGCACCAGCCAGCGGTGGAGGCAGAGACTCAGAGGTCAGGGATCTCTCTCTCTGTCTCTGTCTCTCTCTCTCTCCCTCAGGGAGCTGAGGAGAGTAAAGTGGCGCCCCCTGCCCACCTCGCCTACCTCTCCATGGGCGATTCTTTCTCTGGCCGCTCCGGGTGCCCTGCGGGCTTGGGTTCAAGCCCCCACACACCGCACAGGCCAAGGGCGCATGCGCGACCGCCTGGTCCTAGGGCTGGCCTCGGGGGGGGGGGGGGTGTCCTCAGTGAAGGCCCCGCCCTCCCTCCAGGCTCTGACCCAGCTGCAGCTCTTCCATTGCCGCCCTTCTGGACTCAGCTTCAGCTGTCTCCCTCCCCTCCCCCACTCCCACTCAGCTTGCAGGCTGCTTCCCTGCCTTGAAAGCATTGCTCTGGCCCTGAGGGCCACAGACCTACTGGGCTTCAAGCTCAAGGCTCTGCCTGGGCCTGCTGCTTCGGCCAGGGGCTCACTTTTTCCTTTAAAGAGAAGGCATGGCCTCACCCCACGCCTGCACTTTGCCACGGCAGGCAGCCCAGATGTAGGAAAGGCTCTGTGGAGTCAGAAGTCAGGGATCTCTCTCTCTGTCTCTGTCTCTCTCTCTCTCCCTCAGGGAGCTGAGCAGAGTAAGGTGGCGCCCCCTGCCCACCTCGCCTACCTCTCCATGGGCCCTTCTTTCTCTGGCCGCTCCGGGAGCCCTGCGGGCTTGGGTTCAAGCCCCCACACACCGCACAGGCCAAGGGCACATGCGCGACCGCCGGGGCCTAGGGCTGCCCTCGGGGGGGGGGGTGTCCTCAGTGATGGCCCTGCCCTCCCTCCAGGCTCTGACCCAGCTGCAGCTCTTCCATCGCCGCCCTTCTGGACTCGGCTTCAGCTGTCTCCCTCCCCTCCCCCACTCCCACTCAGCTTGCAGGCCGCTTCCCTGTCTTGAAACCATTGCTCTGGCCCTGAGGGCCACAGACCTACTGGGCTTCAAGCTCAAGGCTCTGCCTGGGCCTGCTGCTTCGGCCAGGGGCTCACTTTTTCCTGGAAAGAGAAGGCATGGCCTCACCCCACGCCTGCACTTTGCCACGGCAGGCAGCCCAGATGTAGGAAAGGCTCTGTGGAGTCAGAAGTGCCGAGACAGGCAGATGGCACCAGAGGGTTTGGGGGCCAGGGCGCAACTGGGCTAGCCCCTCCTCCCGGGAGTCGGGGAGGCCCAGCCTTCCTAGTGCCCAGGCCACGGCTCCGGGGAGAAACCCGCCATGGAGGGCATGCGGGAGGCCCTCTGCCTGAGGTGGCAGGTGTCACGCCAGGGCCACTGCAAGCCTGGCTCGGCTTGCCTGCTTTCTCCAAAGGAGGCTGGCCGACCAGCCGAACCTGGCACCTGGGCCAGGCCCCTTCCAAGGGGACGAGTTCCAGAGGCTAGAGCCCTGGGGGCGGCTGCCAAGTCTCCTGGGGCGTGTGCTGGGCCCCCGTCAGAGGAGGAAGCAGCCTGGTAAACGGTGTGCCAGGCCTGAGATCTGGAGGCCTCCCACAGCCGGGTCCCTGTCCTGCCCAGGCCCCCCGAGGGAGGACGATGGTCGGGCAGTGGCGAGCGGGGTGGGGCTGGCGCCGAGCCTGCCCTTGGATGCCCCGGGGAAGGGCGCCGGGGGATAGGCTGCCCCTGGCCGGGTCTGAGGGACCGACCCAGCTCGGGGCTGTCGGGGGCAGAGAGAGAACCCCCCTCCGCCCTTTCCCTTCAGGTTCTTAGGGCTGGCCAAATCCTTCCCAAGACAGCTTGTCTGGAGAAAATCAGACCCAGCTGAAGAACATGTGTCCATGGGGGAAACCCGGGAAACTGAGTCTCCCCACACAATAGCAGAGAGTCTCATCTTGCATCCTCTCCTGAGCTAATGACAAAGGTGGATGTCCCGGGTGGGCCTGTGGAATGGGAGAGGGGAGGAAGTCTATTGTCATGCAGAGGGACATGGAAAGACTTGTCTGAAGCTTATCCCCTGCACTGGGGTCAGGTCGGGAAGGGACGGCACAGAGGTGAGCAGGAACCAACCGGCCTCTCTGTGGTGGGGCTGGCCCCGGGGCAGGCGTGGGGGTGATGGCTGGAAGTGGGATGGCGCGTGAGTTGGCACCAGCCAGCAGTGGAGGCAGAGACTCAGAGGTCAGGGATCTCTCTCTCTGTCTCTGTCTCTCTCTCTCTCCCTCAGGGAGCTGAGGAGAGTAAAGTGGCGCCCCCTGCCCACCTCGCCTACCTCTCCATGGGCCCTTCTTTCTCTGGCCGCTCCGGGAGCCCTGCGGGCTTGGGTTCAAGCCCCCACACACCGCACAGGCCAAGGGCGCATGCAGACCGCCTGGTCCTAGGGCTGGCCTCGGGGGGGGGGGGTGGGGTCCTCAGTGAAGGCCCCGCCCTCCCTCCAGGCTCTGACCCAGCTGCAGCTCTTCCATTGCCGCCCTTCTGGACTCAGCTTCAGCTGTCTCCCTCCCCTCCCCCACTCCCACTCAGCTTGCAGGCTGCTTCCCTGCCTTGAAAGCATTGCTCTGGCCCTGAGGGCCACAGACATACTGGGCTTCAAGCTCAAGGCTCTGCCTGGGCCTGCTGCTTCGGCCAGGGGCTCACTTTTTCCTGGAAAGAGAAGGCATGGCCTCACCCCACGCCTGCACTTTGCCACGGCAGGCAGCCCAGATGTAGGAAAGGCTCTGTGGAGTCAGAAGTCAGGGATCTCTCTCTCTGTCTCTGTCTCTCTCTCTCTCCCTCAGGGAGCTGAGGAGAGTAAGGTGGCGCCCCCTGCCCACCTCGCCTACCTCTCCATGGGCCCTTCTTTCTCTGGCCGCTCCGGGAGCCCTGCGGGATTGGGTTCAAGCCCCCACACACCGCACAGGCCAAGGGCGCATGCGCGACCGCCGGGGGCCTAGGGCTGGCCTCTTCAGCCAGCCCTAGGGGTGCGGGGTCCTCAGTGAAGGCCCCGCCCTCCCTCCAGGCTCTGACCCAGCTGCAGCTCTTCCATCGCCGCCCTTCTGGACTCAGCTTCCGCTGTCTCCCTCCCCTCCCCCACTCCCACTCAGCTTGCAGGGCGCTTCCCTGCCTTGAAAACATTGCTCTGGCCCTGAGGGCCACAGAACTACTGGGCTTCAAGCTCAAGGCTCTGCCTGGGCCTGCTGCTTCGGCCAGGGGCTCACTTTTTCCTGGAAAGAGAAGGCATGGCCTCACCCCACGCCTGCACTTTGCCACGGCAGGCAGCCCAGATGTAGGAAAGGCTCTGTGGAGTCAGAAGTCAGGGATCTCTCTCTCTGTCTCTGTCTCTCTCTCTCTCCCTCAGGGAGCTGAGGAGAGTAAGGTGGCGCCCCCTGCCCACCTCGCCTACCTCTCCATGGGCCCTTCTTTCTCTGGCCGCTCCGGGAGCCCTGCGGGCTTGGGTTCAACCCCCCACACACCGCACAGGCCAAGGGCGCATGCACGACCGCCGGGGCCTAAGGCTTGCCTCGGGGGGGGGGGGGGTCCTCAGTGAAGGCCCCGCCCTCCCTCCAGGCACTGACCCAGCTGCAGCTATTCCATCGCCGCCCTTCTGGACTAGGCTTCAGCTGTCTCCCTCCCCTCCCCCACTCCCACTCAGCTTGCAGGCCGCTTCCCTGCCTTGAAAGCATGGCTCTGGCCCTGAGGGCCACAGACCTACTGGGCTTCAAGCTCAAGGCTCTGCCTGGGCCTGCTGCTTCGGCCAGGGGCTCATTTTTTCCTGGAAAGAAAAAGCCATGGCCTCACCCCACGCCTGCACTTTGCCACGGCAGGCAGCCCAGATGTAGGAAAGGCTCTGTGGAGTCAGAAGTGCCGAGACAGGCAGATGGCACCAGAGGGTTTGGGGGCCAGGGCGCAAGTGGGCTAGCCCCTCCTCCCGGGAGTCGGGGAGGCCCGGCCTTCCTAGTGCCCAGGCCACGGCTCCGGGGAGAAACCCGCCATGGAGGGCACGCGGGAGGCCCTCTGCCTGAGGTGGCAGGTGTCACGCCAGGGCCACTGCAAGCCTGGCTCGGCTTGCCTGCTTTCTCCAAAGGAGGCTGGCCGACCAGCCGAACCTGGCACCTGGGCCAGGCCCCTTCCAAGGGGACGAGTTCCAGAAGCTAGAGCCCTGGGGGCGGCTGCCAAGTCTCCTGGGGCGTGTGCTGGGCCCCCGTCAGAGGAGGAAGCAGCCTGGTAAACGGTGTGCCAGGCCTGAGATCTGGAGGCCTCCCACAGCCGGGTCCCTGTCCTGCCCAGGCCCCCTGAGGGAGGACGATGGTCGGGCAGTGGCGAGCGGGGTGGGGCTGGCGCCGAGCCTGCCCTTGGATGCCCCGGGGAAGGGCGCCGGGGGATGGGCTGCCCCTGGCCGGGTCTGAGGGACCGACCCAGCTCGGGGCTGTCGGGGGCAGAGAGAGAACCCCCCTCCGCCCTTTCCCTTCAGGTTCTTAGGGCTGGCCAAATCCTTCCCAAGACAGCTTGTCTGGAGAAAATCAGACCCAGCTGAAGAACATGTGTCCATGGGGGAAACCCGGGAAACTGAGTCTCCCCACACAATAGCAGAGATTCTCATCTTGCATCCTCTCCTGAGCTAATGACAAAGGTGGATGTCCCGGGTGGGCCTGTGGAATGGGAGAGGGGAGGAAGTCTATTGTCATGCAGAGGGACATGGAAAGACTTGTCTGAAGCTTATCCCCTGCACTGGGGTCAGGTCGGGAAGGGACGGCACAGAGGTGAGCAGGAACCAACCGGCCTCTCTGTGGTGGGGCTGGCCCCGGGGCAGGCGTGGGGGTGATGGCTGGAAGTGGGATGGCGCGTGAGTTGGCACCAGCCAGCGGTGGAGGCAGAGACTCAGAGGTCAGGGATCTCTCTCTCTGTCTCTGTCTCTGTCTCTCTCCCTCAGGGAGCTGAGGAGAGTAAGGTGGCGCCCCCTGCCCACCTCGCCTACCTCTCCATGGGCCCTTCTTTCTCTGGCCGCTCCGGGAGCCCTGCGGGATTGGGTTCAAGCCCCCACACACCGCACAGGCCAAGGGCGCATGCGCGACCGCCGGGGGCCTAGGGCTGGCCTCTTCAGCCAGCCCTAGGGGTGCGGGGTCCTCAGTGAAGGCCCCGCCCTCCCTCCAGGCTCTGACCCAGCTGCAGCTCTTCCATCGCCGCCCTTCTGGACTCAGCTTCAGCTGTCTCCCTCCCCTCCCCCACTCCCACTCAGCTTGCAGGGCGCTTCCCTGCCTTGAAAACATTGCTCTGGCCCTGAGGGCCACAGACCTACTGGGCTTCAAGCTCAAGGCTCTGCCTGGGCCTGCTGCTTCGGCCAGGGGCTCACTTTTTCCTGGAAAGAGAAGGCATGGCCTCACCCCACGCCTGCACTTTGCCACGGCAGGCAGCCCAGATGTAGGAAAGGCTCTGTGGAGTCAGAAGTCAGGGATCTCTCTCTGTCTCTGTCTCTCTCTCTCTCCCTCAGGGAGCTGAGGAGAGTAAGGTGGCGCCCCCTGCCACCTCGCCTACCTCTCCATGGGCCCTTCTTTCTCTGGCCGTTCCGGGAGCCCTGCGGGCTTGGGTTCAACCCCCCACACACCGCACAGGCCAAGGGCGCATGCGCGACCGCCGGGGCCTAGGGCTTGCCTAGGGGTGGGGGGGGTCCTCAGTGAAGGCCCCGCCCTCCCTCCAGGCACTGACCCAGCTGCAGCTCTTCCATTGCCGCCCTTCTGGACTTGGCTTCAGCTGTCTCCCTCCCCTCCCCCACTCCCACTCAGCTTGCAGGCTGCTTCCCTGCCTTGAAAGCATGGCTCTGGCCCTGAGGGCCACAGACCTACTGGGCTTCAAGCTCAAGGCTCTGCCTGGGCCTGCTGCTTCGGCCAGGGGCTCATTTTTTCCTGGAAAGAAAAAGCCATGGCCTCACCCCACGCCTGCACTTTGCCACGGCAGGCAGCCCAGATGTAGGAAAGGCTCTGTGGAGTCAGAAGTGCCGAGACAGGCAGATGGCACCAGAGGGTTTGGGGGCCAGGGCGCAACTGGGCTAGACCCTCCTCCCGGGAGTCGGGGAGGCCCGGCCTTCCTAGTGCCCAGGCCACGGCTCCGGGGAGAAACCCGCCATGGAGGGCACGCGGGAGGCCCTCTGCCTGAGGTGGCAGGTGTCACGCCAGGGCCACTGCAAGCCTGGCTCGGCTTGCCTGCTTTCTCCAAAGGAGGCTGGCCGACCAGCCGAACCTGGCACCTGGGCCAGGCCCCTTCCAAGGGGACGAGTTCCAGAAGCTAGAGCCCTGGGGGCGGCTGCCAAGTCTCCTGGGGCGTGTGCTGGGCCCCCGTCAGAGGAGGAAGCAGCCTGGTAAACGGTGTGCCAGGCCTGAGATCTGGAGGCCTCCCACACCCGGGTCCCTGTCCTTCCCAGGCCCCTCTAGGGAGGACGATGGTCGGGCAGTGGCGAGCGGGGTGGGGCTGGCGCCGAGCCTGCCCTTGGATGCCCCTGGGAAGGGCGCCGGGGGATGGGCTGCCCCTGGCCGGGTCTGAGGGACCGACCCAGCTCGGGGCTGTCGGGGGCAGAGAGAGAACCCCCCTCCGCCCTTTCCCTTCAGGTTCTTAGGGCTGGCCAAATCCTTCCCAAGACAGCTTGTCTGGAGAAAATCAGACCCAGCTGAAGAACATGTGTCCATGGGGGAAACCCGGGAAACTGAGTCTCCCCACACAATAGCAGAGATTCTCATCTTGCATCCTCTCCTGAGCTAATGACAAAGGTGGATGTCCCGGGTGGGCCTGTGGAATGGGAGAGGGGAGGAAGTCTATTGTCATGCAGAGGGACATGGAAAGACTTGTCTGAAGCTTATCCCCTGCACTGGGGTCAGGTCGGGAAGGGATGGCACAGAGGTGAGCAGGAACCAACCGGCCTCTCTGTGGTGGGGCTGGCCCCGGGGCAGGCGTGGGGGTGATGGCTGGAAGTGGGATGGCGCGTGAGTTGGCACCAGCCAGCGGTGGAGGCAGAGACTCAGAGGTCAGGGATCTCTCTCTCTGTCTCTGTCTCTCTCTCTCTCCCTCAGGGAGCTGAGCAGAGTAAGGTGGCGCCCCCTGCCCACCTCGCCTACCTCTCCATGGGCCCTTCTTTCTCTGGCCGCTCCGGGAGCCCTGCGGGCTTGGGTTCAAGCCCCCACACACCGCACAGGCCAAGGGCGCATGCGCGACCGCCTGGGCCTAGGGCTGGCCTCGGGGGGGGGGGGTCCTCAGTGAAGGCCCCGCCCTCCCTCCAGGCTCTGACCCAGCTGCAGCTCTTCCATCGCCGCCCTTCTGGACTTGGCTTCAGCTGTCTCCCTCCCCTCCCCCACTCCCACTCAGCTTGCAGGCCGCTTCCCTGCCTTGAAAGCATGGCTCTTGCCCTGAGGGCCACAGACCTACTGGGCTTCAAGCTCAAGGCTCTGCCTGGGCCTGCTGCTTCGGCCAGGGGCTCATTTTTTCCTGGAAAGACAAAGCCGTGGCCTCACCCCACGCCTGCACTTTGCCACGGCAGGCAGCCCAGATGTAGGAAAGGCTCTGTGGAGTCAGAAGTGCCGAGACAGGCAGATGGCACCAGAGGGTTTGGGGGCCAGGGCGCAAGTGGGCTAGCCCCTCCTCCCGGGAGTCGGGGAGGCCCGGCCTTCCTAGTGCCCAGGCCACGGCTCCGGGGAGAAACCCGCCATGGAGGGCACGCGGGAGGCCCTCTGCCTGAGGTGGCAGGTGTCACGCCAGGGCCACTGCAAGCCTGGCTCGGCTTGCCTGCTTTCTCCAAAGGAGGCTGGCCGACCAGCCGAACCTGGCACCTGGGCCAGGCCCCTTCCAAGGGGACGAGTTGCAGAGGATAGAGCCCTGGGGGCGGCTGCCAAGTCTCCTGGGGCGTGTGCTGGGCCCCCGTCAGAGGAGGAAGCAGCCTGGTAAACGGTGTGCCAGGCCTGAGATCTGGAGGCCTCCCACAGCTGGGTCCCTGTCCTGCCCAGGCCCCCCGAGGGAGGACGATGGTCGGGCAGTGGCGAGCGGGGTGGGGCTGGCGCCGAGCCTGCCCTTGGATGCCCCGGGGAAGGGCGCCGGGGGATGGGCTGCCCCTGGCCAGGTCTGAGGGACCGACCCAGCTCGGGGCTGTCGGGGGCAGAGAGAGAACCCCCCTCCGCCCTTTCCCTTCAGGTTATTAGGGCTGGCCAAATCCTTCCCAAGACAGCTTGTCTGGAGAAAATCAGACCCAGCTGAAGAACATGTGTCCATGGGGGAAACCCGGGAAACTGAATCTCCCCACACAATAGCAGAGATTCTCATCTTGCATCCTCTCCTGAGCTAATGACAAAGGTGGATGTCCCGGGTGGGCCTGTGGAATGGGAGAGGGGAGGAAGTCTATTGTCATGCAGAGGGACATGGAAAGACTTGTCTGAAGCTTATCCCCTGCACTGGGGTCAGGTCGGGAAGGGACGGCACAGAGGTGAGCAGGAACCAACCGGCCTCTCTGTGGTGGGGCTGGCCCCGGGGCAGGCGTGGGGGTGATGGCTGGAAGTGGGATGGCGCGTGAGTTGGCACCAGCCAGCGGTGGAGACAGAGACTCAGAGGTCAGGGATCTCTCTCTCTGTCTCTGTCTCTCTCTCTCTCCCTCAGGGAGCTGAGCAGAGTAAGGTGGCGCCCCCTGCCCACCTCGCCTACCTCTCCATGGGCCCTTCTTTCTCTGGCCGCTCCGGGAGCCCTGCGGGCTTGGGTTCAAGCCCCCACACACCGCACAGGCCAAGGGCGCATGCTCGACCGCCTGGGCCTAGGGCTGGCCTCCGGGGGGGGGGTCCTCAGTGAAGGCCCCGCCCTCCCTCCAGGCTCTGACCCAGCTGCAGCTCTTCCATCGCCGCCCTTCTGGACTCGGCTTCAGCTGTCTCCCTCCCCTCCCCCACTCCCACTCAGCTTGCAGGCCGCTTCCCTGACTTGAAAGCATTGCTCTGGCCCTGAGGGCCACAGACCTACTGGGCTTCAAGCTCAAGGCTCTGCCTGGGCCTGCTGCTTCGGCCAGGGGCTCACTTTTTCCTGGAAAGAGAAGGCATGGCCTCACCCCACGCCTGCACATTGCCACGGCAGGCAGCCCAGATGTAGGAAAGGCTCTGTGGAGTCAGAAGTGCCGAGACAGGCAGATGGCACCAGAGGGTTTGGGGGCCAGGGCGCAACTGGGCTAGCCCCTCCTCCCGGGAGTCGGGGAGGCCCGGCCTTCCTAGTGCCCAGGCCACGGCTCCGGGGAGAAACCCGCCATGGAGGGCACGCGGGAGGCCCTCTGCCTGAGGTGGCAGGTGTCACGCCAGGGCCACTGCAAGCCTGGCTCGGCTTGCCTGCTTTCTCCAAAGGAGGCTGGCCGACCAGCCGAACCTGGCACCTGGGCCAGGCCCCTTCCAAGGGGACGAGTTGCAGAGGATAGAGCCCTGGGGGCGGCTGCCTAGTCTCCTGGGGCGTGTGCTGGGCCCCCGTCAGAGGAGGAAGCAGCCTGGTAAACGGTGTGCCAGGCCTGAGATCTGGAGGCCTCCCACAGCTGGGTCCCTGTCCTGCCCAGGCCCCCCGAGGGAGGACGATGGTCGGGCAGTGGCGAGCGGGGTGGGGCTGGCGCCGAGCCTGCCCTTGGATGCCCCGGGGAAGGGCGCCGGGGGATGGGCTGCCCCTGGCCAGGTCTGAGGGACCGACCCAGCTCGGGGCTGTCGGGGGCAGAGAGAGAACCCCCCTCCGCCCTTTCCCTTCAGGTTATTAGGGCTGGCCAAATCCTTCCCAAGACAGCTTGTCTGGAGAAAATCAGACCCAGCTGAAGAACATGTGTCCATGGGGGAAACCCGGGAAACTGAATCTCCCCACACAATAGCAGAGATTCTCATCTTGCATCCTCTCCTGAGCTAATGACAAAGGTGGATGTCCCGGGTGGGCCTGTGGAATGGGAGAGGGGAGGAAGTCTATTGTCATGCAGAGGGACATGGAAAGACTTGTCTGAAGCTTATCCCCTGCACTGGGGTCAGGTCGGGAAGGGACGGCACAGAGGTGAGCAGGAACCAACCGGCCTCTCTGTGGTGGGGCTGGCCCCGGGGCAGGCGTGGGGGTGATGGCTGGAAGTGGGATGGCGCGTGAGTTGGCACCAGCCAGCGGTGGAGGCAGAGACTCAGAGGTCAGGGATCTCTCTCTCTGTCTCTGTCTCTCTCTCTCTCCCTCAGGGAGCTGAGCAGAGTAAGGTGGCGCCCCCTGCCCACCTCGCCTACCTCTCCATGGGCCCTTCTTTCTCTGGCCGCTCCGGGAGCCCTGCGGGCTTGGGTTCAAGCCCCCACACACCGCACAGGCCAAGGGCGCATGCGCGACCGCCGGGGCCTAGGGCTGCCCTCGGGGGGGGGGTGTGTCCTCAGTGATGGCCCCGCCCTCCCTCCAGGCTCTGACCCAGCTGCAGCTCTTCCATCGCCGCCCTTCTGGACTCGGCTTCAGCTGTCTCCCTCCCCTCCCCCACTCCCACTCAGCTTGCAGGCCGCTTCCCTGTCTTGAAACCATTGCTCTGGCCCTGAGGGCCACAGACCTACTGGGCTTCAAGCTCAAGGCTCTGCCTGGGCCTG
This sequence comes from Diceros bicornis minor, assembly GCF_020826845.1. Lineage (NCBI taxonomy): Eukaryota > Metazoa > Chordata > Mammalia > Perissodactyla > Rhinocerotidae > Diceros > Diceros bicornis. Next base: position 70,976 of record NW_026691352.1, read on the forward strand.
CTGCTTCGGCCAGGGGCTCACTTTTTCCTGGAAAGAGAAGGCATGGCCTCACCCCACGCCTGCACTTTGCCACGGCAGGCAGCCCAGATGTAGGAAAGGCTCTGTGGAGTCAGAAGTGCCGAGACAGGCAGATGGCACCAGAGGGTTTGGGGGCCAGGGCGCAACTGGGCTAGCCCCTCCTCCCGGGAGTCGGGGAGGCCCAGCCTTCCTAGTGCCCAGGCCACGGCTCCGGGGAGAAACCCGCCATGGAGGGCATGCGGGAGGCCCTCTGCCTGAGGTGGCAGGTGTCACGCCAGGGCCACTGCAAGCCTGGCTCGGCTTGCCTGCTTTCTCCAAAGGAGGCTGGCCGACCAGCCGAACCTGGCACCTGGGCCAGGCCCCTTCCAAGGGGACGAGTTCCAGAGGCTAGAGCCCTGGGGGCGGCTGCCAAGTCTCCTGGGGCGTGTGCTGGGCCCCCGTCAGAGGAGGAAGCAGCCTGGTAAAGGGTGTGCCAGGCCTGAGATCTGGAGGCCTCCCACAGCCGGGTCCCTGTCCTGCCCAGGCCCCCCGAGGGAGGACGATCGTCGGGCAGTGGCGAGCGGGGTGGGGCTGGCGCCGAGCCTGCCCTTGGATGCCCCGGGGAAGGGCGCCGGGGGATGGGCTGCCCCTGGCCGGGTCTGAGGGACCGACCCAGCTCGGGGCTGTCGGGGGCAGAGAGAGAACCCCCCTCCGCCCTTTCCCTTCAGGTTCTTAGGGCTGGCCAAATCCTTCCCAAGACAGCTTGTCTGGAGAAAATCAGACCCAGCTGAAGAACATGTGTCCATGGGGGAAACCCGGGAAACTGAGTCTCCCCACACAATAGCAGAGATTCTCATCTTGCATCCTCTCCTGAGCTAATGACAAAGGTGGATGTCCCGGGTGGGCCTGTGGAATGGGAGAGGGGAGGAAGTCTATTGTCATGCAGAGGGACATGGAAAGACTTGTCTGAAGCTTATCCCCTGCACTGGGGTCAGGTCGGGAAGGGACGGCACAGAGGTGAGCAGGAACCAACCGGCCTCTCTGTGGTGGGGCTGGCCCCGGGGCAGGCGTGGGGGTGATGGCTGGAAGTGGGATGGCGCGTGAGTTGGCACCAGCCAGCAGTGGAGGCAGAGACTCAGAGGTCAGGGATCTCTCTCTCTGTCTCTGTCTCTCTCTCTCTCCCTCAGGGAGCTGAGGAGAGTAAAGTGGCGCCCCCTGCCCACCTCGCCTACCTCTCCATGGGCCCTTCTTTCTCTGGCCGCTCCGGGAGCCCTGCGGGCTTGGGTTCAAGCCCCCACACACCGCACAGGCCAAGGGCGCATGCGCGACCGCCTGGGCCTAGGGCTTGCCTCTAGGGGGGGGGTCCTCAGTGAAGGCCCCGCCCTCCCTCCAGGCACTGACCCAGCTGCAGCTCTTCCATCGCCGCCCTTCTGGACTCGGCTTCAGCTGTCTCCCTCCCCTCCCCCACTCCCACTCAGCTTGCAGGCCGCTTCCCTGCCTTGAAAGCATGGCTCTGGCCCTGAGGGCCACAGACCTACTGGGCTTCAAGCTCAAGGCTCTGCCTGGGCCTGCTGCTTCGGCCAGGGGCTCATTTTTTCCTGGAAAGAAAAAGCCATGGCCTCACCCCACGCCTGCACTTTGCCACGGCAGGCAGCCCAGATGTAGGAAAGGCTCTGTGGAGTCAGAAGTGCCGAGACAGGCAGATGGCACCAGAGGGTTTGGGGGCCAGGGCGCAACTGGGCTAGACCCTCCTCCCGGGAGTCGGGGAGGCCCGGCCTTCCTAGTGCCCAGGCCACGGCTCCGGGGAGAAACCCGCCATGGAGGGCACGCGGGAGGCCCTCTGCCTGAGGTGGCAGGTGTCACGCCAGGGCCACTGCAAGCCTGGCTCGGCTTGCCTGCTTTCTCCAAAGGAGGCTGGCCGACCAGCCGAACCTGGCACCTGGGCCAGGCCCCTTCCAAGGGGACGAGTTCCAGAAGCTAGAGCCCTGGGGGCGGCTGCCAAGTCTCCTGGGGCGTGTGCTGGGCCCCCGTCAGAGGAGGAAGCAGCCTGGTAAACGGTGTGCCAGGCCTCAGATCTGGAGGCCTCCCACACCCGGGTCCCTGTCCTTCCCAGGCTCCTCTAGGGAGGACGATGGTCGGGCAGTGGCGAGCGGGGTGGGGCTGGCGCCGAGCCTGCCCTTGGATGCCCCGGGGAAGGGCGCCGGGGGATGGGCTGCCCCTGGCCGGGTCTGAGGGACCGACCCAGCTCGGGGCTGTCGGGGGCAGAGAGAGAACCCCCCTCCGCCCTTTCCCTTCAGGTTCTTAGGGCTGGCCAAATCCATCCCAAGACAGCTTGTCTGGAGAAAATCAGACCCAGCTGAAGAACATGTGTCCATGGGGGAAACCCGGGAAACTGAGTCTCCCCACACAATAGCAGAGATTCTCATCTTGCATCCTCTCCTGAGCTAATGACAAAGGTGGATGTCCCGGGTGGGCCTGTGGAATGGGAGAGGGGAGGAAGTCTATTGTCATGCAGAGGGACATGGAAAGACTTGTCTGAAGCTTATCCCCTGCACTGGGGTCAGGTCGGGAAGGGATGGCACAGAGGTGAGCAGGAACCAACCGGCCTCTCTGTGGTGGGGCTGGCCCCGGGGCAGGCGTGGGGGTGATGGCTGGAAGTGGGATGGCGCGTGAGTTGGCACCAGCCAGAGGTGGAGGCAGAGACTCAGAGGTCAGGGATCTCTCTCTCTGTCTCTGTCTCTGTCTCTCTCCCTCAGGGAGCTGAGGAGATTACGGTGGCGCCCCCTGCCCACCTCGCCTACCTCTCCATGGGCCCTTCTTTCTCTGGCCGCTCCGGGAGCCCTGCGGGCTTGGGTTCAAGCCCCCACACACCGCACAGGCCAAGGGCGCATGCGCGACCGCCTGGGCCTAGGGCTGGCCTCAGGGGGGGGGGTCCTCAGTGAAGGCCCCGCCCTCCCTCCAGGCTCTGACCCAGCTGCAGCTCTTCCATCGCCGCCCTTCTGGACTCGGCTTCAGCTGTCTCCCTCCCCTCCCCCACTCCCACTCAGCTTGCAGGCCGCTTCCCTGCCTTGAAAGCATTGCTCTGGCCCTGAGGGCCACAGACCTACTGGGCTTCAAGCTCAAGGCTCTGCCTGGGCCTGCTGCTTCGGCCAGGGGCTCATTTTTTCCTGGAAAGACAAAGCCATTGCCTCACCCCACGCCTGCACTTTCCCACGGCAGGCAGCCCAGGTGTAGGAAAGGCTCTGTGGAGTCAGAAGTGCCGAGACAGGCAGATGGCACCGCAGGCTTTGGGGGCCAGGGCGCAAGTGGGCTAGCCCCTCCTCCCGGGAGTCGGGGAGGCCCGGCCTTCCTAGTGCCCAGTCCACGGCTCCGGGGAGAAACCCGCCATGGAGGGCACGCGGGAGGCCCTCTGCCTGAGGTGGCAGGTGTCACGCCAGGGCCACTGCAAGCCTGGCTCGGCTTGCCTGCTTTCTCCAAAGGAGGCTGGCCGACCAGCCGAACCTGGCACCTGGGCCAGGCCCCTTCCAAGGGGACGAGTTCCAGAGGCTAGAGCCCTGGGGGCGGCTGCCAAGTCTCCTGGGGCGTGTGCTGGGCCCCCGTCAGAGGAGGAAGCAGCCTGGTAAAGGGTGTGCCAGGCCTGAGATCTGGAGGCCTCCCACAGCCGGGTCCCTGTCCTGCCCAGGCCCCCCGAGGGAGGACGATGGTCGGGCAGTGGCGAGCGGGGTGGGGCTGGCGCCGAGCCTGCCCTTGGATGCCCCGGGGAAGGGCGCCGGGGGATGGGCTGCCCCTGGCCGGGTCTGAGGGACCGACCCAGCTCGGGGCTGTCGGGGGCAGAGAGAGAACCCCCCTCCGCCCTTTCCCTTCAGGTTCTTAGGGCTGGCCAAATCCTTCCCAAGACAGCTTGTCTGGAGAAAATCAGACCCAGCTGAAGAACATGTGTCCATGGGGGAAACCCGGGAAACTGAGTCTCCCCACACAATAGCAGAGATTCTCATCTTGCATCCTCTCCTGAGCTAATGACAAAGGTGGATGTCCCGGGTGGGCCTGTGGAATGGGAGAGGGGAGGAAGTCTATTGTCATGCAGAGGGACATGGAAAGACTTGTCTGAAGCTTATCCCCTGCACTGGGGTCAGGTTGGGAAGGGACGGCACAGAGGTGAGCAGGAACCAACCGGCCTCTCTGTGGTGGGGCTGGCCCCGGGGCAGGCGTGGGGGTGATGGCTGGAAGTGGGATGGCGCGTGAGTTGGCACCAGCCAGCGGTGGAGGCAGAGACTCAGAGGTCAGGGATCTCTCTCTCTGTCTCTGTCTCTCTCTCTCTCCCTCAGGGAGCTGAGGAGAGTAAGGTGGCGCCCCCTGCCCACCTCGCCTACCTCTCCATGGGCCCTTCTTTCTCTGGCCGCTCCGGGAGCCCTGCGGGCTTGGGTTCAAGCCCCCACACACCGCACAGGCCAAGGGCGCATGCGCGACCGCCGCGGCCTAGGGCTGGCCTCGGGGGGGGGGGGGTCCTCAGTGAAGGACCCGCCCTCCCTCCAGACTCTGACCCAGCTGCAGCTCTTCCATCGCCGCCCTTCTGGACTCGGCTTCAGCTGTCTCCCTCCCCTCCCCCACTCCCACTCAGCTTGCAGGCCGCTTCCCTGCCTTGAAAGCATGGCTCTGGCCCTGAGGGCCACAGACCTACTGGGCTTCAAGCTCAAGGCTCTGCCTGGGCCTGCTGCTTCGGCCAGGGGCTCATTTTTTCCTGGAAAGAAAAAGCCATGGCCTCACCCCACGCCTGCACTTTGCCACGGCAGGCAGCCCAGATGTAGGAAAGGCTCTGTGGAGTCAGAAGTGCCGAGACAGGCAGATGGCACCAGAGGGTTTGGGGGCCAGGGCGCAACTGGGCTAGACCCTCCTCCCGGGAGTCGGGGAGGCCCGGCCTTCCTAGTGCCCAGGCCACGGCTCCGGGGAGAAACCCGCCATGGAGGGCACGCGGGAGGCCCTCTGCCTGAGGTGGCAGGTGTCACGCCAGGGCCACTGCAAGCCTGGCTCGGCTTGCCTGCTTTCTCCAAAGGAGGCTGGCCGACCAGCCGAACCTGGCACCTGGGCCAGGCCCCTTCCAAGGGGACGAGGGGCGGCTGCCAAGTCTCCTGGGGCGTGTGCTGGGCCCCCGTCAGAGGAGGAAGCAGCCTGGTAAACGGTGTGCCAGGCCTGAGATCTGGAGGCCTCCCACACCCGGGTCCCTGTCCTTCCCAGGCCCCTCTAGGGAGGACGATGGTCGGGCAGTGGCGAGCGGGGTGGGGCTGGCACCGAGCCTGCCCTTGGATGCCCCGGGGAAGGGCGCCGGGGGATGGGCTGCCCCTGGCCGGGTCTGAGGGACCGACCCAGCTCGGGGCTGTCGGGGGCAGAGAGAGAACCCCCCTCCGCCCTTTCCCTTCAGGTTCTTAGGGCTGGCCAAATCCTTCCCAAGACAGCTTGTCTGGAGAAAATCAGACCCAGCTGAAGAACATGTGTCCATGGGGGAAACCCGGGAAACTGAGTCTCCCCACACAATAGCAGAGATTCTCATCTTGCATCCTCTCCTGAGCTAATGACAAAGGTGGATGTCCCGGGTGGGCCTGTGGAATGGGAGAGGGGAGGAAGTCTATTGTCATGCAGAGGGACATGGAAAGACTTGTCTGAAGCTTATCCCCTGCACTGGGGTCAGGTTGGGAAGGGACGGCACAGAGGTGAGCAGGAACCAACCGGCCTCTCTGTGGTGGGGCTGGCCCCGGGGCAGGCGTGGGGGTGATGGCTGGAAGTGGGATGGCGCGTGAGTTGGCACCAGCCAGCGGTGGAGGCAGAGACTCAGAGGTCAGGGATCTCTCTCTCTGTCTCTGTCTCTCTCTCTCTCCCTCAGGGAGCTGAGGAGAGTAAGGTGGCGCCCCCTGCCCACCTCGCCTACCTCTCCATGGGCCCTTCTTTCTCTGGCCGCTCCGGGAGCCCTGCGGGCTTGGGTTCAAGCCCCCACACACCGCACAGGCCAAGGGCGCATGCGCGACCGCCATGGCCTAGGGCTGGCCTCGGGGGGGGGGGTCCTCAGTGAAGGCCCCGCCCTCCCTCCAGGCTCTGACCCAGCTGCAGCTCTTCCATCGCCGCCCTTCTGGACTCGGCTTCAGCTGTCTCCCTCCCCTCCCCCACTCCCACTCAGCTTGCAGGCCGCTTCCCTGCCTTGAAAGCATGGCTCTGGCCCTGAGGGCCACAGACCTACTGGGCTTCAAGCTCAAGGCTCTGCCTGGGCCTGCTGCTTCGGCCAGGGGCTCATTTTTTCCTGGAAAGACAAAGCCATGGCCTCACCCCACGCCTGCACTTTGCCACGGCAGGCAGCCCAGATGTAGGAAAGGCTCTGTGGAGTCAGAAGTGCCAAGACAGGCAGATGGCACCAGAGGGTTTGGGGGCCAGGGCGCAAGTGGGCTAGCCCCTCCTCCCGGGAGTCGGGGAGGCCCGGCCTTCCTAGTGCCCAGGCCACGGCTCCGGGGAGAAACCCGCCATGGAGGGCACGCGGGAGGCCCTCTGCCTGAGGTGGCAGGTGTCCCGCCAGGGCCACTGCAAGCCTGGCTCGGCTTGCCTGCTTTCTCCAAAGGAGGCTGGCCGACCAGCCGAACCTGGCACCTGGGCCAGGCCCCTTCCAAGGGGACGAGTTCCAGAGGCTAGAGCCCTGGGGGCGGCTGCCAAGTCTCCTGGGGCGTGTGCTGGGCCCCCGTCAGAGGAGGAAGCAGCCTGGTAAAGGGTGTGCCAGGCCTGAGATCTGGAGGCCTCCCACAGCCGGGTCCCTGTCCTGCCCAGGCCCCCCGAGGGAGGACGATGGTCGGGCAGTGGCGAGCGGGGTGGGGCTGGCGCCGAGCCTGCCCTTGGATGCCCCGGGGAAGGGCGCCGGGGGATGGGCTGCCCCTGGCCGGGTCTGAGGAACCGACCCAGCTCGGGGCTGTCGGGGGCAGAGAGAGAACCCCCCTCCGCCCTTTCCCTTCAGGTTATTAGGGCTGGCCAAATCCTTCCCAAGACAGCTTGTCTGGAGAAAATCAGACCCAGCTGAAGAACATGTGTCCATGGGGGAAACCCGGGAAACTGAGTCTCCCCACACAATAGCAGAGATTCTCATCTTGCATCCTCTCCTGAGCTAATGACAAAGGTGGATGTCCCGGGTGGGCCTGTGGAATGGGAGAGGGGAGGAAGTCTATTGTCATGCAGAGGGACATGGAAAGACTTGTCTGAAGCTTATCCCCTGCACTGGGGTCAGGTTGGGAAGGGACGGCACAGAGGTGAGCAGGAACCAACTGGCCTCTCTGTGGTGGGGCTGGCCCCGGGGCAGGCGTGGGGGTGATGGCTGGAAGTGGGATGGCGCGTGAGTTGGCACCAGCCAGCGGTGGAGGCAGAGACTCAGAGGTCAGGGATCTCTCTCTCTGTCTCTGTCTCTCTCTCTCTCCCTCAGGGAGCTGAGGAGAGTAAGGTGGCGCCCCCTGCCCACCTCGCCTACCTCTCCATGGGCCCTTCTTTCTCTGGCCGCTCCGGGAGCCCTGCGGGCTTGGGTTCAAGCCCCCACACACCGCACAGGCCAAGGGCGCATGCGCGACCGCCGCGGCCTAGGGCTGGCCTGGGGGGGGGGGTCCTCAGTGAAGGCCCCGCCCTCCCTCCAGGCTCTGACCCAGCTGCAGCTCTTCCATCGCCGCCCTTCTGGACTCGGCTTCAGCTGTCTCCCTCCCCTCCACCACTCCCACTCAGCTTGCAGGCCGCTTCCCTGCCTTGAAAGCATGGCTCTGGCCCTGAGGGCCACAGACCTACTGGGCTTCAAGCTCAAGGCTCTGCCTGGGCCTGCTGCTTCGGCCAGGGGCTCATTTTTTCCTGGAAAGACAAAGCCATGGCCTCACCCCACGCCTGCACTTTGCCACGGCAGGCAGCCCAGATGTAGGAAAGGCTCTGTGGAGTCAGAAGTGCCAAGACAGGCAGATGGCACCAGAGGGTTTGGGGGCCAGGGCGCAAGTGGGCTAGCCCCTCCTCCCGGGAGTCGGGGAGGCCCGGCCTTCCTAGTGCCCAGGCCACGGCTCCGGGGAGAAACCCGCCATGGAGGGCACGCGGGAGGCCCTCTGCCTGAGGTGGCAGGTGTCCCGCCAGGGCCACTGCAAGCCTGGCTCGGCTTGCCTGCTTTCTCCAAAGGAGGCTGGCCGACCAGCCGAACCTGGCACCTGGGCCAGGCCCCTTCCAAGGGGACGAGTTCCAGAGGCTAGAGCCCTGGGGGCGGCTGCCAAGTTTCCTGGGGCGTGTGCTGGGCCCCCGTCAGAGGAGGAAGCAGCCTGGTAAACGGTGTGCCAGGCCTGAGATCTGGAGGCCTCCCACAGCCGGGTCCCTGTCCTGCCCAGGCCCCCCGAGGGAGGACGATGGTCGGGCAGTGGCGAGCGGGGTGGGGCTGGCGCCGAGCCTGCCCTTGGATGCCCCGGGGAAGGGCGCCGGGGGATGGGCTGCCCCTGGCCGGGTCTGAGGAACCGACCCAGCTCGGGGCTGTCGGGGGCAGAGAGAGAACCCCCCTCCGCCCTTTCCCTTCAGGTTCTTAGGGCTGGCCAAATCCTTCCCAAGACAGCTTGTCTGGAGAAAATCAGACCCAGCTGAAGAACATGTGTCCATGGGGGAAACCCGGGAAACTGAGTCTCCCCACACAATAGCAGAGATTCTCATCTTGCATCCTCTCCTGAGCTAATGACAAAGGTGGATGTCCCGGGTGGGCCTGTGGAATGGGAGAGGGGAGGAAGTCTATTGTCATGCAGAGGGACATGGAAAGACTTGTCTGAAGCTTATCCCCTGCACTGGGGTCAGGTTGGGAAGGGACGGCACAGAGGTGAGCAGGAACCAACCGGCCTCTCTGTGGTGGGGCTGGCCCCGGGGCAGGCGTGGGGGTGATGGCTGGAAGTGGGATGGCGCGTGAGTTGGCACCAGCCAGCGGTGGAGGCAGAGACTCAGAGGTCAGGGATCTCTCTCTCTGTCTCTGTCTCTCTCTCTCTCCCTCAGGGAGCTGAGGAGAGTAAGGTGGCGCCCCCTGCCCACCTCGCCTACCTCTCCATGGGCCCTTCTTTCTCTGGCCGCTCCGGGAGCCCTGCGGGCTTGGGTTCAAGCCCCCACACACCGCACAGGCCAAGGGCGCATGAGCGACCGCCGCGGCCTAGGGCTGGCCTCGGGGGGGGGGGGGGGTCCTCAGTGAAGGCCCCGCCCTCCCTCCAGGCTCTGACCCAGCTGCAGCTCTTCCATCGCCGCCCTTCTGGACTCGGCTTCAGCTGTCTCCCTCCCCTCCACCACTCCCACTCAGCTTGCAGGCCGCTTCCCTGCCTTGAAAGCATGGCTCTGGCCCTGAGGGCCACAGACCTACTGGGCTTCAAGCTCAAGGCTCTGCCTGGGCCTGCTGCTTCGGCCAGGGGCTCATTTTTTCCTGGAAAGACAAAGCCATGGCCTCACCCCACGCCTGCACTTTGCCACGGCAGGCAGCCCAGATGTAGGAAAGGCTCTGTGGAGTCAGAAGTGCCAAGACAGGCAGATGGCACCAGAGGGTTTGGGGGCCAGGGCGCAAGTGGGCTAGCCCCTCCTCCCGGGAGTCGGGGATGCCCGGCCTTCCTAGTGCCCAGGCCACGGCTCCGGGGAGAAACCCGCCATGGAGGGCACGCGGGAGGCCCTCTGCCTGAGGTGGCAGGTGTCCCGCCAGGGCCACTGCAAGCCTGGCTCGGCTTGCCTGCTTTCTCCAAAGGAGGCTGGCCGACCAGCCGAACCTGGCACCTGGGCCAGGCCCCTTCCAAGGGGACGAGTTCCAGAGGCTAGAGCCCTGGGGGCGGCTGCCAAGTCTCCTGGGGCGTGTGCTGGGCCCCCGTCAGAGGAGGAAGCAGCCTGGTAAACGGTGTGCCAGGCCTGAGATCTGGAGGCCTCCCACAGCCGGGTCCCTGTCCTGCCCAGGCCCCCCGAGGGAGGACGATGGTCGGGCAGTGGCGAGCGGGGTGGGGCTGGCGCCGAGCCTGCCCTTGGATGCCCCGGGGAAGGGCGCCGGGGGATGGGCTGCCCCTGGCCGGGTCTGAGGAACCGACCCAGCTCGGGGCTGTCGGGGGCAGAGAGAGAACCCCCCTCCGCCCTTTCCCTTCAGGTTCTTAGGGCTGGCCAAATCCTTCCCAAGACAGCTTGTCTGGAGAAAATCAGACCCAGCTGAAGAACATGTGTCCATGGGGGAAAACCGGGAAACTGAGTCTCCCCACACAATAGCAGAGATTCTCATCTTGCATCCTCTCCTGAGCTAATGACAAAGGTGGATGTCCCGGGTGGGCCTGTGGAATGGGAGAGGGGAGGAAGTCTATTGTCATGCAGAGGGACATGGAAAGACTTGTCTGAAGCTTATCCCCTGCACTGGGGTCAGGTTGGGAAGGGACGGCACAGAGGTGAGCAGGAACCAACCGGCCTCTCTGTGGTGGGGCTGGCCCCGGGGCAGGCGTGGGGGTGATGGCTGGAAGTGGGATGGCGCGTGAGTTGGCACCAGCCAGCGGTGGAGGCAGAGACTCAGAGGTCAGGGATCTCTCTCTCTGTCTCTGTCTCTCTCTCTCTCCCTCAGGGAGCTGAGGAGAGTAAGGTGGCGCCCCCTGCCCACCTCGCCTACCTCTCCATGGGCCCTTCTTTCTCTGGCCGCTCCGGGAGCCCTGCGGGCTTGGGTTCAAGCCCCCACACACCGCACAGGCCAAGGGCGCATGCGCGACCGCCGCGGCCTAGGGCTGGCCTCGGGGGGGGGGGGGGTCCTCAGTGAAGGCCCCGCCCTCCCTCCAGGCTCTGACCCAGCTGCAGCTCTTCCATCGCCGCCCTTCTGGACTCGGCTTCAGCTGTCTCCCTCCCCTCCCCCACTCCCACTCAGCTTGCAGGCCGCTTCCCTGCCTTGAAAGCATGGCTCTGGCCCTGAGGGCCACAGACCTACCTTTCTTCAAGCTCAAGGCTCTGCCTGGGCCTGCTGCTTCGGCCAGGGGCTCATTTTTTCCTGGAAAGACAAAGCCATGGCCTCACCCCACGCCTGCACTTTGCCACGGCAGGCAGCCCAGATGTAGGAAAGGCTCTGTGGAGTCAGAAGTGCCGAGACAGGCAGATGGCACCAGAGGGTTTGGGGGCCAGGGCGCAAGTGGGCTAGCCCCTCCTCCCGGGAGTCGGGGAGGCCCGGCCTTCCTAGTGCCCAGGCCACGGCTCCGGGGAGAAACCCGCCATGGAGGGCACGCGGGAGGCCCTCTGCCTGAGGTGGCAGGTGTCCCGCCAGGGCCACTGCAAGCCTGGCTCGGCTTGCCTGCTTTCTCCAAAGGAGGCTGGCCGACCAGCCGAACCTGGCACCTGGGCCAGGCCCCTTCCAAGGGGACGAGTTCCAGAGGCTAGAGCCCTGGGGGCGGCTGCCAAGTCTCCTGGGGCGTGTGCTGGGCCCCCGTCAGAGGAGGAAGCAGCCTGGTAAAGGGTGTGCCAGGCCTGAGATCTGGAGGCCTCCCACACCCGGGTCCCTGTCCTGCCCAGGCCCCCCGAGGGAGGACGATGGTCGGGCAGTGGCGAGCAGGGTGGGGCTGGCGCCGAGCCTGCCCTTGGATGCCCCGGGGAAGGGCGCCGGGGGATGGGCTGCCCCTGGCCGGGTCTGAGGGACCGACCCAGCTCGGGGCTGTCGGGGGCAGAGAGAGAACCCCCCTCCGCCCTTTCCCTTCAGGTTCTTAGGGCTGGCCAAATCCTTCCCAAGACAGCTTGTCTGGAGAAAATCAGACCCAGCTGAAGAACATGTGTCCATGGGGGAAACCCGGGAAACTGAGTCTCCCCACACAATAGCAGAGATTCTCATCTTGCATCCTCTCCTGAGCTAATGACAAAGGTGGATGTCCCGGGTGGGCCTGTGGAATGGGAGAGGGGAGGAAGTCTATTGTCATGCAGAGGGACATGGAAAGACTTGTCTGAAGCTTATCCCCTGCACTGGGGTCAGGTCGGGAAGGGACGGCACAGAGGTGAGCAGGAACCAACCGGCCTCTCTGTGGTGGGGCTGGCCCCGGGGCAGGCGTGGGGGTGATGGCTGGAAGTGGGATGGCGCGTGAGTTGGCACCAGCCAGCGGTGGAGGCAGAGACTCAGAGGTCAGGGATCTCTCTCTCTGTCTCTGTCTCTGTCTCTCTCCCTCAGGGAGCTGAGGAGATTACGGTGGCGCCCCCTGCCCACCTCGCCTACCTCTCCATGGGCCCTTCTTTCTCTGGCCGCTCCGGGAGCCCTGCGGGCTTGGGTTCAAGCCCCCACACACCGCACAGGCCAAGGGCGCATGCGCGACCGCCTGGGCCTAGGGCTGGCCTCAGGGGGGGGGGGTCCTCAGTGAAGGCCCCGCCCTCCCTCCAGGCTCTGACCCAGCTGCAGCTCTTCCATCGCCGCCCTTCTGGACTCGGCTTCAGCTGTCTCCCTCCCCTCCCCCACTCCCACTCAGCTTGCAGGCCGCTTCCCTGCCTTGAAAGCATTGCTCTGGCCCTGAGGGCCACAGACCTACTGGGCTTCAAGCTCAAGGCTCTGCCTGGGCCTGCTGCTTCGGCCAGGGGCTCATTTTTTCCTGGAAAGACAAAGCCATTGCCTCACCCCACGCCTGCACTTTCCCACGGCAGGCAGCCCAGGTGTAGGAAAGGCTCTGTGGAGTCAGAAGTGCCGAGACAGGCAGATGGCACCGCAGGCTTTGGGGGCCAGGGCGCAAGTGGGCTAGCCCCTCCTCCCGGGAGTCGGGGAGGCCCGGCCTTCCTAGTGCCCAGGCCACGGCTCCGGGGAGAAACCCGCCATGGAGGGCACGCGGGAGGCCCTCTGCCTGAGGTGGCAGGTGTCCCGCCAGGGCCACTGCAAGCCTGGCTCGGCTTGCCTGCTTTCTCCAAAGGAGGCTGGCCGACCAGCCGAACCTGGCACCTGGGCCAGGCCCCTTCCAAGGGGACGAGTTCCAGAAGCTAGAGCCCTGGGGGCGGCTGCCAAGTCTCCTGGGGCGTGTGCTGGGCCCCCGTCAGAGGAGGAAGCAGCCTGGTAAACGGTGTGCCAGGCCTGAGATCTGGAGGCCTCCCACACCCGGGTCCCTGTCCTTCCCAGGCCCCTCTAGGGAGGACGATGGTCGGGCAGTGGCGAGCGGGGTGGGGCTGGCGCCGAGCCTGCCCTTGGATGCCCCGGGGAAGGGCGCCGGGGGATGGGCTGCCCCTGGCCGGGTCTGAGGGACCGACCCAGCTCGGGGCTGTCGGGGGCAGAGAGAGAACCCCCCTCCGCCCTTTCCCTTCAGGTTCTTAGGGCTGGCCAAATCCTTCCCAAGACAGCTTGTCTGGAGAAAATCAGACCCAGCTGAAGAACATGTGTCCATGGGGGAAACCCGGGAAACTGAGTCTCCCCACACAATAGCAGAGATTCTCATCTTGCATCCTCTCCTGAGCTAATGACAAAGGTGGATGTCCCGGGTGGGCCTTGGAATGGGAGAGGGGAGGAAGTCTATTGTCATGCAGAGGGACATGGAAAGACTTGTCTGAAGCTTATCCCCTGCACTGGGGTCAGGTCGGGAAGGGACGGCACAGAGGTGAGCAGGAACCAACCGGCCTCTCTGTGGTGGGGCTGGCCCCGGGGCAGGCGTGGGGGTGATGGCTGGAAGTGGGATGGCGCGTGAGTTGGCACCAGCCAGCGGTGGAGGCAGAGACTCAGAGGTCAGGGATCTCTCTCTCTGTCTCTGTCTCTGTCTCTCTCCCTCAGGGAGCTGAGGAGATTACGGTGGCGCCCCCTGCCCACCTCGCCTACCTCTCCATGGGCCCTTCTTTCTCTGGCCGCTCCGGGAGCCCTGCGGGCTTGGGTTCAAGCCCCCACACACCGCACAGGCCAAGGGCGCATGCGCGACCGCCTGGGCCTAGGGCTGGCCTCAGGGGGGGGGGGTCCTCAGTGAAGGCCCCGCCCTCCCTCCAGGCTCTGACCCAGCTGCAGCTCTTCCATCGCCGCCCTTCTGGACTCGGCTTCAGCTGTCTCCCTCCCCTCCCCCACTCCCACTCAGCTTGCAGGCCGCTTCCCTGCCTTGAAAGCATTGCTCTGGCCCTGAGGGCCACAGACCTACTGGGCTTCAAGCTCAAGGCTCTGCCTGGGCCTGCTGCTTCGGCCAGGGGCTCATTTTTTCCTGGAAAGACAAAGCCATTGCCTCACCCCACGCCTGCACTTTCCCACGGCAGGCAGCCCAGGTGTAGGAAAGGCTCTGTGGAGTCAGAAGTGCCGAGACAGGCAGATGGCACCGCAGGCTTTGGGGGCCAGGGCGCAAGTGGGCTAGACCCTCCTCCCGGGAGTCGGGGAGGCCCGGCCTTCCTAGTGCCCAGGCCACGGCTCCGGGGAGAAACCCGCCATGGAGGGCACGCGGGAGGCCCTCTGCCTGAGGTGGCAGGTGTCACGCCAGGGCCACTGCAAGCCTGGCTCGGCTTGCCTGCTTTCTCCAAAGGAGGCTGGCCGACCAGCCGAACCTGGCACCTGGGCCAGGCCCCTTCCAAGGGGACGAGTTCCAGAAGCTAGAGCCCTGGGGGCGGCTGCCAAGTCTCCTGGGGCGTGTGCTGGGCCCCCGTCAGAGGAGGAAGCAGCCTGGTAAACGGTGTGCCAGGCCTGAGATCTGGAGGCCTCCCACACCCGGGTCCCTGTCCTTCCCAGGCCCCTCTAGGGAGGACGATGGTCGGGCAGTGGCGAGCGGGGTGGGGCTGGCGCCGAGCCTGCCCTTGGATGCCCCGGGGAAGGGCGCCGGGGGATGGGCTGCCCCTGGCCGGGTCTGAGGGACCGACCCAGCTCGGGGCTGTCGGGGGCAGAGAGAGAACCCCCCTCCGCCCTTTCCCTTCAGGTTCTTAGGGCTGGCCAAATCCTTCCCAAGACAGCTTGTCTGGAGAAAATCAGACCCAGCTGAAGAACATGTGTCCATGGGGGAAACCCGGGAAACTGAGTCTCCCCACACAATAGCAGAGATTCTCATCTTGCATCCTCTCCTGAGCTAATGACAAAGGTGGATGTCCCGGGTGGGCCTGTGGAATGGGAGAGGGGAGGAAGTCTATTGTCATGCAGAGGGACATGGAAAGACTTGTCTGAAGCTTATCCCCTGCACTGGGGTCAGGTCGGGAAGGGACGGCACAGAGGTGAGCAGGAACCAACCGGCCTCTCTGTGGTGGGGCTGGCCCCGGGGCAGGCGTGGGGGTGATGGCTGGAAGTGGGATGGCGCGTGAGTTGGCACCAGCCAGCGGTGGAGGCAGAGACTCAGAGGTCAGGGATCTCTCTCTCTGTCTCTGTCTCTGTCTCTCTCCCTCAGGGAGCTGAGGAGATTACGGTGGCGCCCCCTGCCCACCTCGCCTACCTCTCCATGGGCCCTTCTTTCTCTGGCCGCTCCGGGAGCCCTGCGGGCTTGGGTTCAAGCCCCCACACACCGCACAGGCCAAGGGCGCATGCGCGACCGCCTGGGCCTAGGGCTGGCCTCGGGGGGGGGGGTCCTCAGTGAAGGCCCCGCCCTCCCTCCAGGCTCTGACCCAGCTGCAGCTCTTCCATCGCAGCCCTTCTGGACTCGGCTTCAGCTGTCTCCCTCCCCTCCCCCACTCCCACTCAGCTTGCAGGCCGCTTCCCTGCCTTGAAAGCATTGCTCTGGCCCTGAGGGCCACAGACCTACTGGGCTTCAAGCTCAAGGCTCTGCCTGGGCCTGCTGCTTCGGCCAGGGGCTCATTTTTTCCTGGAAAGACAAAGCCATTGCCTCACCCCACGCCTGCACTTTCCCACGGCAGGCAGCCCAGGTGTAGGAAAGGCTCTGTGGAGTCAGAAGTGCCGAGACAGGCAGATGGCACCGCAGGCTTTGGGGGCCAGGGCGCAAGTGGGCTAGCCCCTCCTCCCGGGAGTCGGGGAGGCCCGGCCTTCCTAGTGCCCAGGCCACGGCTCCGGGGAGAAACCCGCCATGGAGGGCACGCGGGAGGCCCTCTGCCTGAGGTGGCAGGTGTCACGCCAGGGCCACTGCAAGCCTGGCTCGGCTTGCCTGCTTTCTCCAAAGGAGGCTGGCCGACCAGCCGAACCTGGCACCTGGGCCAGGCCCCTTCCAAGGGGACGAGTTCCAGAAGCTAGAGCCCTGGGGGCGGCTGCCAAGTCTCCTGGGGCGTGTGCTGGGCCCCCGTCAGAGGAGGAAGCAGCCTGGTAAACGGTGTGCAAGGCCTGAGATCTGGAGGCCTCCCACACCCGGGTCCCTGTCCTTCCCAGGCCCCTCTAGGGAGGACGATGGTCGGACAGTGGCGAGCGGGGTGGGGCTGGCGCCGAGCCTGCCCTTGGATGCCCCGGGGAAGGGCGCCGGGGGATGGGCTGCCCCTGGCCGGGTCTGAGGGACCGACCCAGCTCGGGGCTGTCGGGGGCAGAGAGAGAACCCCCCTCCGCCCTTTCCCTTCAGGTTCTTAGGGCTGGCCAAATGCTTCCCAAGACAGCTTGTCTGGAGAAAATCAGACCCAGCTGAAGAACATGTGTCCATGGGGGAAACCCGGGAAACTGAGTCTCCCCACACAATAGCAGAGATTCTCATCTTGCATCCTCTCCTGAGCTAATGACAAAGGTGGATGTCCCGGGTGGGCCTGTGGAATGGGAGAGGGGAGGAAGTCTATTGTCATGCAGAGGGACATGGAAAGACTTGTCTGAAGCTTATCCCCTGCACTGGGGTCAGGTCGGGAAGGGACAGCACAGAGGTGAGCAGGAACCAACCGGCCTCTCTGTGGTGGGGCTGGCCCCGGGGCAGGCGTGGGGGTGATGGCTGGAAGTGGGATGGCGCGTGAGTTGGCAACAGCCAGCGGTGGAGGCAGAGACTCAGAGGTCAGGGATCTCTCTCTCTGTCTCTGTCTCTCTCTCTCTCCCTCAGGGAGCTGAGGAGAGTAAGGTGGCGCCCCCTGCCCACCTCGCCTACCTCTCCATGGGCCCTTCTTTCTCTGGCCGCTCCGGGAGCCCTGCGGGCTTGGGTTCAAGCCCCCACACACCGCACAGGCCAAGGGCGCATGCGCGACCGCCGCGGCCTAGGGCTGGCCTCGGGGGGGGGGGGGGGGTCCTCAGTGAAGGCCCCGCCCTCCCTCCAGGCTCTGACCCAGCTGCAGCTCTTCCGTCGCCGCCCTTCTGGACTCGGCTTCAGCTGTCTCCCTCCCCTCCCCCACTCCCACTCAGCTTGCAGGCCGCTTCCCTGCCTTGAAAGCATGGCTCTGGCCCTGAGGGCCACAGACCTACTGGGCTTCAAGCTCAAGGCTCTGCCTGGGCCTGCTGCTTCGGCCAGGGGCTCATTTTTTCCTGGAAAGACAAAGCCATGGCCTCACCCCACGCCTGCACTTTGCCACGGCAGGCAGCCCAGATGTAGGAAAGGCTCTGTGGAGTCAGAAGTGCCAAGACAGGCAGATGGCACCAGAGGGTTTAGGGGCCAGGGCGCAAGTGGGCTAGCCCCTCCTCCCGGGAGTCGGGGAGGCCCGGCCTTCCTAGTGCCCAGGCCACGGCTCCGGGGAGAAACCCGCCATGGAGGGCACGCGGGAGGCCCTCTGCCTGAGGTGGCAGGTGTCCCGCCAGGGCCACTGCAAGCCTGGCTCGGCTTGCCTGCTTTCTCCAAAGGAGGCTGGCCGACCAGCCGAACCTGGCACCTGGGCCAGGCCCCTTCCAAGGGGACGAGTTCCAGAGGCTAGAGCCCTGGGGGCGGCTGCCAAGTCTCCTGGGGCGTGTGCTGGGCCCCCGTCAGAGGAGGAAGCAGCCTGGTAAACGGTGTGCCAGGCCTGAGATCTGGAGGCCTCCCACAGCCGGGTCCCTGTCCTGCCCAGGCCCCCCGAGGGAGGACGATGGTCGGGCAGTGGCGAGCGGGGTGGGGCTGGCGCCGAGCCTGCCCTTGGATGCCCCGGGGAAGGGCGCCGGGGGATGGGCTGCCCCTGGCCGGGTCTGAGGGACCGACCCAGCTCGGGGCTGTCGGGGGCAGAGAGAGAACCCCCCTCCGCCCTTTCCCTTCAGGTTCTTAGGGCTGGCCAAATCCTTCCCAAGACAGCTTGTCTGGAGAAAATCAGACCCAGCTGAAGAACATGTGTCCATGGGGGAAACCCGGGAAACTGAGTCTCCCCACACAATAGCAGAGATTCTCATCTTGCATCCTCTCCTGAGCTAATGACAAAGGTGGATGTCCCGGGTGGGCCTGTGGAATGGGAGAGGGGAGGAAGTCTATTGTCATGCAGAGGGACATGGAAAGACTTGTCTGAAGCTTATCCCCTGCACTGGGGTCAGGTCGGGAAGGGACGGCACAGAGGTGAGCAGGAACCAACCGGCCTCTCTGTGGTGGGGCTGGCCCCGGGGCAGGCGTGGGGGTGATGGCTGGAAGTGGGATGGCGCGTGAGTTGGCACCAGCCAGCGGTGGAGGCAGAGACTCAGAGGTCAGGGATCTCTCTCTCTGTCTCTGTCTCTGTCTCTCTCCCTCAGGGAGCTGAGGAGATTACGGTGGCGCCCCCTGCCCACCTCGCCTACCTCTCCATGGGCCCTTCTTTCTCTGGCCGCTCCGGGAGCCCTGCGGGCTTGGGTTCAAGCCCCCACACACCGCACAGGCCAAGGGCGCATGCGCGACCGCCTGGGCCTAGGGCTGGCCTCAGGGGGGGGGGGTCCTCAGTGAAGGCCCCGCCCTCCCTCCAGGCTCTGACCCAGCTGCAGCTCTTCCATCGCCGCCCTTCTGGACTCGGCTTCAGCTGTCTCCCTCCCCTCCCCCACTCCCACTCAGCTTGCAGGCCGCTTCCCTGCCTTGAAAGCATTGCTCTGGCCCTGAGGGCCACAGACCTACTGGGCTTCAAGCTCAAGGCTCTGCCTGGGCCTGCTGCTTCGGCCAGGGGCTCATTTTTTCCTGGAAAGACAAAGCCATTGCCTCACCCCACGCCTGCACTTTCCCACGGCAGGCAGCCCAGGTGTAGGAAAGGCTCTGTGGAGTCAGAAGTGCCGAGACAGGCAGATGGCACCGCAGGCTTTGGGGGCCAGGGCGCAAGTGGGCTAGCCCCTCCTCCCGGGAGTCGGGGAGGCCCGGCCTTCCTAGTGCCCAGGCCACGGCTCCGGGGAGAAACCCGCCATGGAGGGCACGCGGGAGGCCCTCTGCCTGAGGTGGCAGGTGTCCCGCCAGGGCCACTGCAAGCCTGGCTCGGCTTGCCTGCTTTCTCCAAAGGAGGCTGGCCGACCAGCCGAACCTGGCACCTGGGCCAGGCCCCTTCCAAGGGGACGAGTTCCAGAAGCTAGAGCCCTGGGGGCGGCTGCCAAGTCTCCTGGGGCGTGTGCTGGGCCCCCGTCAGAGGAGGAAGCAGCCTGGTAAACGGTGTGCCAGGCCTGAGATCTGGAGGCCTCCCACAGCCGGGTCCCTGTCCTGCCCAGGCCCCCCGAGGGAGGACGATGGTCGGGCAGTGGCGAGCAGGGTGGGGCTGGCGCCGAGCCTGCCCTTGGATGCCCCGGGGAAGGGCGCCGGGGGATGGGCTGCCCCTGGCCTGGTCTGAGGGACCGACCCAGCTCGGGGCTGTCGGGGGCAGAGAGAGAACCCCCCTCTGCCCTTTCCCTTCAGGTTCTTAGGGCTGGCCAAATCCTTCCCAAGACAGCTTGTCTGGAGAAAATCAGACCCAGCTGAAGAACATGTGTCCATGGGGGAAACCCGGGAAACTGAGTCTCCCCACACAATAGCAGAGATTCTCATCTTGCATCCTCTCCTGAGCTAATGACAAAGGTGGATGTCCCGGGTGGGCCTGTGGAATGGGAGAGGGGAGGAAGTCTATTGTCATGCAGAGGGACATGGAAAGACTTGTCTGAAGCTTATCCCCTGCACTGGGGTCAGGTCGGGAAGGGACGGCACAGAGGTGAGCAGGAACCAACCGGCCTCTCTGTGGTGGGGCTGGCCCCGGGGCAGGCGTGGGGGTGATGGCTGGAAGTGGGATGGCGCGTGAGTTGGCACCAGCCAGCTGTGGAGGCAGAGACTCAGAGGTCAGGGATCTCTCTCTCTGTCTCTGTCTCTGTCTCTCTCCCTCAGGGAGCTGAGGAGATTACGGTGGCGCCCCCTGCAAACCTCGCCTACCTCTCCATGGGCCCTTCTTTCTCTGGCCGCTCCGGGAGCCCTGCGGGCTTGGGTTCAAGCCCCCACACACCGCACAGGCCAAGGGCGCATGCGCGACCGCCGGGGCCTAGGGCTGGCCTCGGGGGGGGGGGTCCTCAGTGAAGGCCCCGCCCTCCCTCCAGGCTCTGACCCAGCTGCAGCTCTTCCATCGCCGCCCTTCTGGACTCGGCTTCAGCTGTCTCCCTCCCCTCCCCCACTCCCACTCAGCTTGCAGGCCGCTTCCCTGCCTTGAAAGCATGGCTCTGGCCCTGAGGGCCACAGACCTACTGGGCTTCAAGCTCAAGGCTCTGCCTGGGCCTGCTGCTTCGGCCAGGGGCTCATTTTTTCCTGGAAAGAAAAAGCCATGGCCTCACCCCACGCCTGCACTTTGCCACGGCAGGCAGCCCAGATGTAGGAAAGGCTCTGTGGAGTCAGAAGTGCCGAGACAGGCAGATGGCACCAGAGGGTTTGGGGGCCAGGGCGCAACTGGGCTAGACCCTCCTCCCGGGAGTCGGGGAGGCCCGGCCTTCCTAGTGCCCAGGCCACGGCTCCGGGGAGAAACCCGCCATGGAGGGCACGCGGGAGGCCCTCTGCCTGAGGTGGCAGGTGTCACGCCAGGGCCACTGCAAGCCTGGCTCGGCTTGCCTGCTTTCTCCAAAGGAGGCTGGCCGACCAGCCGAACCTGGCACCTGGGCCAGGCCCCTTCCAAGGGGACGAGTTCCAGAAGCTAGAGCCCTGGGGGCGGCTGCCAAGTCTCCTGGGGCGTGTGCTGGGCCCCCGTCAGAGGAGGAAGCAGCCTGGTAAACGGTGTGCCAGGCCTGAGATCTGGAGGCCTCCCACACCCGAGTCCCTGTCCTTCCCAGGCCCCTCTAGGGAGGACGATGGTCGGGCAGTGGCGAGCGGGGTGGGGCTGGCGCCGAGCCTGCCCTTGGATGCCCCGGGGAAGGGCGCCGGGGGATGGGCTGCCCCTGGCCGGGTCTGAGGGACCGACCCAGCTCGGGGCTGTCGGGGGCAGAGAGAGAACCCCCCTCCGCCCTTTCCCTTCAGGTTCTTAGGGCTGGCCAAATCCTTCCCAAGACAGCTTGTCTGGAGAAAATCAGACCCATCTGAAGAACATGTGTCCATGGGGGAAACCCGGGAAACTGAGTCTCCCCACACAATAGCAGAGATTCTCATCTTGCATCCTCTCCTGAGCTAATGACAAAGGTGGATGTCCCGGGTGGGCCTGTGGAATGGGAGAGGGGAGGAAGTCTATTGTCATGCAGAGGGACATGGAAAGACTTGTCTGAAGCTTATCCCCTGCACTGGGGTCAGGTTGGGAAGGGACAGCACAGAAGTGAGCAGGAACCAACCGGCCTCTCTGTGGTGGGGCTGGCCCCGGGGCAGGCGTGGGGGTGATGGCTGGAAGTGGGATGGCGCGTGAGTTGGCACCAGCCAGCGGTGGAGGCAGAGACTCAGAG
The DNA here is from genome assembly GCF_020826845.1 of Diceros bicornis minor. Lineage (NCBI taxonomy): Eukaryota > Metazoa > Chordata > Mammalia > Perissodactyla > Rhinocerotidae > Diceros > Diceros bicornis. The sequence goes on from NW_026691352.1 coordinate 92,505, forward strand.
GTCAGGGATCTCTCTCTCTGTCTCTGTCTCTCTCTCTCTCCCTCAGGGAGCTGAGGAGAGTAAGGTGGCGCCCCCTGCCCACCTCGCCTACCTCTCCATGGGCCCTTCTTTCTCTGGCCGCTCCGGGAGCCCTGCGGGCTTGGGTTCAAGCCCCCACACACCGCACAGGCCAAGGGCGCATGCGCGACCGCCGCGGCCTAGGGCTGGCCTCGGGGGGGGGGGGGGTCCTCAGTGAAGGCCCCGCCCTCCCTCCAGGCTCTGACCCAGCTGCAGCTCTTCCATCGCCGCCCTTCTGGACTCGGCTTCAGCTGTCTCCCTCCCCTCCCCCACTCCCACTCAGCTTGCAGGCCGCTTCCCTGCCTTGAAAGCATGGCTCTGGCCCTGAGGGCCACAGACCTACTGGGCTTCAAGCTCAAGGCTCTGCCTGGGCCTGCTGCTTCGGCCAGGGGCTCATTTTTTCCTGGAAAGACAAAGCCATGGCCTCACCCCACGCCTGCACTTTGCCACGGCAGGCAGCCCAGATGTAGGAAAGGCTCTGTGGAGTCAGAAGTGCCAAGACAGGCAGATGGCACCAGAGGGTTTAGGGGCCAGGGCGCAAGTGGGCTAGCCCCTCCTCCCGGGAGTCGGGGAGGCCCGGCCTTCCTAGTGCCCAGGCCATGGCTCCGGGGAGAAACCCGCCATGGAGGGCACGCGGGAGGCCCTCTGCCTGAGGTGGCAGGTGTCCCGCCAGGGCCACTGCAAGCCTGGCTCGGCTTGCCTGCTTTCTCCAAAGGAGGCTGGCCGACCAGCCGAACCTGGCTCCTGGGCCAGGCCCCTTCCAAGGGGACGAGTTCCAGAGGCTAGAGCCCTGGGGGCGGCTGCCAAGTCTCCTGGGGCGTGTGCTGGGCCCCCGTCAGAGGAGGAAGCAGCCTGGTAAACGGTGTGCCAGGCCTGAGATCTGGAGGCCTCCCACAGCCGGGTCCCTGTCCTGCCCAGGCCCCCCGAGGGAGGACGATGGTCGGGCAGTGGCGAGCAGGGTGGGGCTGGCGCCGAGCCTGCCCTTGGATGCCCCGGGGAAGGGCGCCGGGGGATGGGCTGCCCCTGGCCTGGTCTGAGGGACCGACCCAGCTCGGGGCTGTCGGGGGCAGAGAGAGAACCCCCCTCCGCCCTTTCCCTTCAGGTTCTTAGGGCTGGCCAAATCCTTCCCAAGACAGCTTGTCTGGAGAAAATCAGACCCAGCTGAAGAACATGTGTCCATGGGGGAAACCCGGGAAACTGAGTCTCCCCACACAATAGCAGAGATTCTCATCTTGCATCCTCTCCTGAGCTAATGACAAAGGTGGATGTCCCGGGTGGGCCTGTGGAATGGGAGAGGGGAGGAAGTCTATTGTCATGCAGAGGGACATGGAAAGACTTGTCTGAAGCTTATCCCCTGCACTGGGGTCAGGTCGGGAAGGGACTGCACAGAGGTGAGCAGGAACCAACCGGCCTCTCTGTGGTGGGGCTGGCCCCGGGGCAGGCGTGGGGGTGATGGCTGGAAGTGGGATGGCGCGTGAGTTGGCACCAGCCAGCGGTGGAGGCAGAGACTCAGAGGTCAGGGATCTCTCTCTCTGTCTCTGTCTCTGTCTCTCTCCCTCAGGGAGCTGAGGAGATTACGGTGGCGCCCCCTGCCCACCTCGCCTACCTCTCCATGGGCCCTTCTTTCTCTGGCCGCTCCGGGAGCCCTGCGGGCTTGGGTTCAAGCCCCCACACACCGCACAGGCCAAGGGCGCATGCGCGACCGCCTGGGCCTAGGGCTTGCCTCGGGGGGGGGGGGGGTCCTCAGTGAAGGCCCCGCCCTCCCTCCAGGCACTGACCCAGCTGCAGCTCTTCCATCGCCGCCCTTCTGGACTCGGCTTCAGCTGTCTCCCTCCCCTCCCCCACTCCCACTCAGCTTGCAGGCCGCTTCCCTGCCTTGAAAGCATGTCTCTGGCCCTGAGGGCCACAGACCTACTGGGCTTCAAGCTCAAGGCTCTGCCTGGGCCTGCTGCTTCGGCCAGGGGCTCATTTTTTCCTGGAAAGAAAAAGCCATGGCCTCACCCCACGCCTGCACTTTGCCACGGCAGGCAGCCCAGATGTAGGAAAGGCTCTGTGGAGTCAGAAGTGCCAAGACAGGCAGATGGCACCAGAGGGTTTAGGGGCCAGGGCGCAAGTGGGCTAGCCCCTCCTCCCGGGAGTCGGGGAGGCCCGGCCTTCCTAGTGCCCAGGCCATGGCTCCGGGGAGAAACCCGCCATGGAGGGCACGCGGGAGGCCCTCTGCCTGAGGTGGCAGGTGTCCCGCCAGGGCCACTGCAAGCCTGGCTCGGCTTGCCTGCTTTCTCCAAAGGAGGCTGGCCGACCAGCCGAACCTGGCTCCTGGGCCAGGCCCCTTCCAAGGTGACGAGTTCCAGATGCTAGAGCCCTGGGGGCGGCTGCCAAGTCTCGTGGGGCGTGTGCTGGGCCCCCGTCAGAGGAGGAAGCAGCCTGGTAAACGGTGTGCCAGGCCTGAGATCTGGAGGCCTCCCACAGCCGGGTCCCTGTCCTGCCCAGGCCCCCCGAGGGAGGACGATGGTCGGGCAGTGGCGAGCGGGGTGGGGCTGGCGCCGAGCCTGCCCTTGGATGCCCCGGGGAAGGGCGCCGGGGGATGGGCTGCCCCTGGCCTGGTCTGAGGGACCGACCCAGCTCGGGGCTGTCGGGGGCAGAGAGAGAACCCCCCTCCGCCCTTTCCCTTCAGGTTCTTAGGGCTGGCCAAATCCTTCCCAAGACAGCTTGTCTGGAGAAAATCAGACCCAGCTGAAGAACATGTGTCCATGGGGGAAACCCGGGAAACTGAGTCTCCCCACACAATAGCAGAGATTCTCATCTTGCATCCTCTCCTGAGCTAATGACAAAGGTGGATGTCCCGGGTGGGCCTGTGGAATGGGAGAGGGGAGGAAGTCTATTGTCATGCAGAGAGACATGGAAAGACTTGTCTGAAGCTTATCCCCTGCACTGGGGTCAGGTTGGGAAGGGACGGCACAGAGGTGAGCAGGAACCAACCGGCCTCTCTGTGGTGGGGCTGGCCCCGGGGCAGGCGTGGGGGTGATGGCTGGAAGTGGGATGGCGCGTGAGTTGGCACCAGCCAGCGGTGGAGGCAGAGAATCAGAGGTCAGGGATCTCTCTCTCTGTCTCTGTCTCTCTCTCTCTCCCTCAGGGAGCTGAGGAGAGTAAGGTGGCGCCCCCTGCCCACCTCGCCTACCTCTCCATGGGCCCTTCTTTCTCTGGCCGCTCCGGGAGCCCTGCGGGCTTGGGTTCAAGCCCCCACACACCGCACAGGCCAAGGGCGCATGCGCGACCGCCGCGGCCTAGGGCTGGCCTCGGGGGGGGGGGGTCCTCAGTGAAGGCCCCGCCCTCCCTCCAGGCTCTGACCCAGCTGCAGCTCTTCCATCGCCGCCCTTCTGGACTCGGCTTCAGCTGTCTCCCTCCCCTCCCCCACTCCCACTCAGCTTGCAGGCCGCTTCCCTGCCTTGAATGCATGGCTCTGGCCCTGAGGGCCACAGACCTACTGGGCTTCAAGCTCAAGGCTCTGCCTGGGCCTGCTGCTTCGGCCAGGGGCTCATTTTTTCCTGGAAAGACAAAGCCATGGCCTCACCCCACGCCTGCACTGTGCCACGGCAGGCAGCCCAGATGTAGGAAAGGCTCTGTGGAGTCAGAAGTGCCGAGACAGGCAGATGGCACCAGAGGGTTTGGGGGCCAGGGCGCAACTGGGCTAGACCCTCCTCCCGGGAGTCGGGGAGGCCCGGCCTTCCTAGTGCCCAGGCCACGGCTCCGGGGAGAAACCCGCCATGGAGGGCACGCGGGAGGCCCTCTGCCTGAGGTGGCAGTTGTCACGCCAGGGCCACTGCAAGCCTGGCTCGGCTTGCCTGCTTTCTCCAAAGGAGGCTGGCCGACCAGCCGAACCTGGCACCTGGGCCAGGCCCCTTCCAAGGGGACGAGTTCCAGAGGCTAGAGCCCTGGGGGCGGCTGCCAAGTCTCCTGGGGCGTGTGCTGGGCCCCCGTCAGAGGAGGAAGCAGCCTGGTAAACGGTGTGCCAGGCCTGAGATCTGGAGGCCTCCCACAGCCGGGTCCCTGTCCTGCCCAGGCCCCCCGAGGGAGGACGATGGTCGGGCAGTGGCGAGCAGGGTGGGGCTGGCGCCGAGCCTGCCCTTGGATGCCCCGGGGAAGGGCGCCGGGGGATGGGCTGCCCCTGGCCGGGTCTGAGGGACCGACCCAGCTCGGGGCTGTCGGGGGCAGAGAGAGAACCCCCCTCCGCCCTTTCCCTTCAGGTTCTTAGGGCTGGCCAAATCCTTCCCAAGACAGCTTGTCTGGAGAAAATCAGACCCAGCTGAAGAACATGTGTCCATGGGGGAAACCCGGGAAACTGAGTCTCCCCACACAATAGCAGAGATTCTCATCTTGCATCCTCTCCTGAGCTAATGACAAAGGTGGATGTCCCGGGTGGGCCTGTGGAATGGGAGAGGGGAGGAAGTCTATTGTCATGCAGAGGGACATGGAAAGACTTGTCTGAAGCTTATCCCCTGCACTGGGGTCAGGTCGGGAAGGGACGGCACAGAGGTGAGCAGGAACCAACCGGCCTCTCTGTGGTGGGGCTGGCCCCGGGGCAGGCGTGGGGGTGATGGCTGGAAGTGGGATGGCGCGTGAGTTGGCACCAGCCAGCGGTGGAGGCAGACTCAGAGGTCAGGGATCTCTCTCTCTGTCTCTGTCTCTGTCTCTCTCCCTCAGGGAGCTGAGGAGATTACGGTGGCGCCCCCTGCCCACCTCGCCTACCTCTCCATGGGCCCTTCTTTCTCTGGCCGCTCCGGGAACCCTGCGGGCTTGGGTTCAAGCCCCCACACACCGCACAGGCCAAGGGCGCATGCGCGACCGCCTGGGCCTAGGGCTTGCCTCGGGGGGGGGGGGGGTCCTCAGTGAAGGCCCCGCCCTCCCTCCAGGCACTGACCCAGCTGCAGCTCTTCCATCGCCGCCCTTCTGGACTGGGCTTCAGCTGTCTCCCTCCCCTCCCCCACTCCCACTCAGCTTGCAGGCCGCTTCCCTGCCTTGAAAGCATGGCTCTGGCCCTGAGGGCCACAGACCTACTGGGCTTCAAGCTCAAGGCTCTGCCTGGGCCTGCTGCTTCGGCCAGGGGCTCATTTTTTCCTGGAAAGAAAAAGCCATGGCCTCACCCCACGCCTGCACTTTGCCACGGCAGGCAGCCCAGATGTAGGAAAGGCTCTGTGGAGTCAGAAGTGCCGAGACAGGCAGATGGCACCAGAGGGTTTGGGGGCCAGGGCGCAACTGGGCTAGACCCTCCTCCCGGGAGTCGGGGAGGCCCGGCCTTCCTAGTGCCCAGGCCACGGCTCCGGGGAGAAACCCGCCATGGAGGGCACGCGGGAGGCCCTCTGCCTGAGGTGGCAGGTGTCACGCCAGGGCCACTGCAAGCCTGGCTCGGCTTGCCTGCTTTCTCCAAAGGAGGCTGGCCGACCAGCCGTACCTGGCACCTGGGCCAGGCCCCTTCCAAGGGGACGAGTTCCAGAAGCTAGAGCCCTGGGGGCGGCTGCCAAGTCTCCTGGGGCGTGTGCTGGGCCCCCGTCAGAGGAGGAAGCAGCCTGGTAAACGGTGTGCCAGGCCTGAGATCTGGAGGCCTCCCACACCCGGGTCCCTGTCCTTCCCAGGCCCCTCTAGGGAGGACGATGGTCGGGCAGTGGCGAGCGGGGTGGGGCTGGCGCCGAGCCTGCCCTTGGATGCCCCGGGGAAGGGCGCCGGGGGATGGGCTGCCCCTGGCCGGGTCTGAGGGACCGACCCAGCTCGGGGCTGTCGGGGGCAGAGAGAGAACCCCCCTCCGCCCTTTCCCTTCAGGTTCTTAGGGCTGGCCAAATCCTTCCCAAGACAGCTTGTCTGGAGAAAATCAGACCCAGCTGAAGAACATGTGTCCATGGGGGAAACCCGGGAAACTGAGTCTCCCCACACAATAGCAGAGATTCTCATCTTGCATCCTCTCCTGAGCTAATGACAAAGGTGGATGTCCCGGGTGGGCCTGTGGAATGGGAGAGGGGAGGAAGTCTATTGTCATGCAGAGGGACATGGAAAGACTTGTCTGAAGCTTATCCCCTGCACTGGGGTCAGGTCGGGAAGGGACGGCACAGAGGTGAGCAGGAACCAACCGGCCTCTCTGTGGTGGGGCTGGCCCCGGGGCAGGCGTGGGGGTGATGGCTGGAAGTGGGATGGCGCGTGAGTTGGCACCAGCCAGCGGTGGAGGCAGAGACTCAGAGGTCAGGGATCTCTCTCTCTGTCTCTGTCTCTGTCTCTCTCCCTCAGGGAGCTGAGGAGATTACGGTGGCGCCCCCTGCCCACCTCGCCTACCTCTCCATGGGCCCTTCTTTCTCTGGCCGCTCCGGGAACCCTGCGGGCTTGGGTTCAAGCCCCCACACACCGCACAGGCCAAGGGCGCATGCGCGACCGCCTGGGCCTAGGGCTTGCCTCGGGGGGGGGGGGGTCCTCAGTGAAGGCCCCGCCCTCCCTCCAGGCACTGACCCAGCTGCAGCTCTTCCATCGCCGCCCTTCTGGACTGGGCTTCAGCTGTCTCCCTCCCCTCCCCCACTCCCACTCAGCTTGCAGGCCGCTTCCCTGCCTTGAAAGCATGGCTCTGGCCCTGAGGGCCACAGACCTACTGGGCTTCAAGCTCAAGGCTCTGCCTGGGCCTGCTGCTTCGGCCAGGGGCTCATTTTTTCCTGGAAAGAAAAAGCCATGGCCTCACCCCACGCCTGCACTTTGCCACGGCAGGCAGCCCAGATGTAGGAAAGGCTCTGTGGAGTCAGAAGTGCCGAGACAGGCAGATGGCACCAGAGGGTTTGGGGGCCAGGGCGCAACTGGGCTAGACCCTCCTCCCGGGAGTCGGGGAGGCCCGGCCTTCCTAGTGCCCAGGCCACGGCTCCGGGGAGAAACCCGCCATGGAGGGCACGCGGGAGGCCCTCTGCCTGAGGTGGCAGGTGTCACGCCAGGGCCACTGCAAGCCTGGCTCGGCTTGCCTGCTTTCTCCAAAGGAGGCTGGCCGACCAGCCGTACCTGGCACCTGGGCCAGGCCCCTTCCAAGGGGACGAGTTCCAGAAGCTAGAGCCCTGGGGGCGGCTGCCAAGTCTCCTGGGGCGTGTGCTGGGCCCCCGTCAGAGGAGGAAGCAGCCTGGTAAACGGTGTGCCAGGCCTGAGATCTGGAGGCCTCCCACACCCGGGTCCCTGTCCTTCCCAGGCCCCTCTAGGGAGGACGATGGTCGGGCAGTGGCGAGCGGGGTGGGGCTGGCGCCGAGCCTGCCCTTGGATGCCCCGGGGAAGGGCGCCGGGGGATGGGCTGCCCCTGGCCGGGTCTGAGGGAGCGACCCAGCTCGGGGCTGTCGGGGGCAGAGAGAGAACCCCCCTCCGCCCTTTCCCTTCAGGTTCTTAGGGCTGGCCAAATCCTTCCCAAGACAGCTTGTCTGGAGAAAATCAGACCCAGCTGAAGAACATGTGTCCATGGGGGAAACCCGGGAAACTGAGTCTCCCCACACAATAGCAGAGATTCTCATCTTGCATCCTCTCCTGAGCTAATGACAAAGGTGGATGTCCCGGGTGGGCCTGTGGAATGGGAGAGGGGAGGAAGTCTATTGTCATGCAGAGGGACATGGAAAGACTTGTCTGAAGCTTATCCCCTGCACTGGGGTCAGGTCGGGAAGGGATGGCACAGAGGTGAGCAGGAACCAACCGGCCTCTCTGTGGTGGGGCTGGCCCCGGGGCAGGCGTGGGGGTGATGGCTGGAAGTGGGATGGCGCGTGAGTTGGCACCAGCCAGCGGTGGAGGCAGAGACTCAGAGGTCAGGGATCTCTCTCTCTGTCTCTGTCTCTCTCTCTCTCCCTCAGGGAGCTGAGCAGAGTAAGGTGGCGCCCCCTGCCCACCTCGCCTACCTCTCCATGGGCCCTTCTTTCTCTGGCCGCTCCGGGAGCCCTGCGGGCTTGGGTTCAACCCCCCACACACCGCACAGGCCAAGGGCGCATGCGCGACCGCCGGGGCCTAGGGCTGGCCTCGGGGGGGGGGGGGGGGGTCCTCAGTGAAGGCCCCGCCCTCACTCCAGGCTCTGACCCAGCTGCAGCTCTTCCATCGCCGCCCTTCTGGACTCGGCTTCAGCTGTCTCCCTCCCCTCCCCCACTCCCACTCAGCTTGCAGGCCGCTTCCCTGCCTTGAAAGCATGGCTCTGGCCCTGAGGGCCACAGACCTACTGGGCTTCAAGCTCAAGGCTCTGCCTGGGCCTGCTGCTTCGGCCAGGGGCTCATTTTTTCCTGGAAAGAAAAAGCCATGGCCTCACCCCACGCCTGCACTTTGCCACGGCAGGCAGCCCAGATGTAGGAAAGGCTCTGTGGAGTCAGAAGTGCCGAGACAGGCAGATGGCACCAGAGGGTTTGGGGGCCAGGGCGCAACTGGGCTAGACCCTCCTCCCGGGAGTCGGGGAGGCCCGGCCTTCCTAGTGCCCAGGCCACGGCTCCGGGGAGAAACCCGCCATGGAGGGCACGCGGGAGGCCCTCTGCCTGAGGTGGCAGGTGTCACGCCAGGGCCACTGCAAGCCTGGCTCGGCTTGCCTGCTTTCTCCAAAGGAGGCTGGCCGACCAGCCGAACCTGGCACCTGGGCCAGGCCCCTTCCAAGGGGACGAGTTCCAGAAGCTAGAGCCCTGGGGGCGGCTGCCGAGTCTCCTGGGGCGTGTGCTGGGCCCCCGTCAGAGGAGGAAGCAGCCTGGTAAACGGTGTGCCAGGCCTGAGATCTGGAGGCCTCCCACACCCGGGTCCCTGTCCTTCCCAGGCCCCTCTAGGGAGGACGATGGTCGGGCAGTGGCGAGCGGGGTGGGGCTGGCGCCGAGCCTGCCCTTGGATGCCCCGGGGAAGGGCGCCGGGGGATGGGCTGCCCCTGGCCGGGTCTGAGGGACCGACCCAGCTCGGGGCTGTCGGGGGCAGAGTGAGAACCCCCCTCCGCCCTTTCCCTTCAGGTTCTTAGGGCTGGCCAAATCCTTCCCAAGACAGCTTGTCTGGAGAAAATCAGACCCAGCTGAAGAACATGTGTCCATGGGGGAAACCCGGGAAACTGAGTCTCCCCACACAATAGCAGAGATTCTCATCTTGCATCCTCTCCTGAGCTAATGACAAAGGTGGATGTCCCGGGTGGGCCTGTGGAATGGGAGAGGGGAGGAAGTCTATTGTCATGCAGAGGGACATGGAAAGACTTGTCTGAAGCTTATCCCCTGCACTGGGGTCAGGTCGGGAAGGGATGGCACAGAGGTGAGAAGGAACCAACCGGCCTCTCTGTGGTGGGGCTGGCCCCGGGGCAGGCGTGGGGGTGATGGCTGGAAGTGGGATGGCGCGTGAGTTGGCACCAGCCAGCGGTGGAGGCAGAGACTCAGAGGTCAGGGATCTCTCTCTCTGTCTCTGTCTCTCTCTCTCTCCCTCAGGGAGCTGAGCAGAGTAAGGTGGCGCCCCCTGCCCACCTCGCCTACCTCTCCATGGGCCCTTCTTTCTCTGGCCGCTCCGGGAGCCCTGCGGGCTTGGGTTCAACCCCCCACACACCGCACAGGCCAAGGGCGCATGCGCGACCGCCGGGGCCTAGGGCTGGCCTCGGGGGGGGGGGGGTCCTCAGTGAAGGCCCCGCCCTCACTCCAGGCTCTGACCCAGCTGCAGCTCTTCCATCGCCGCCCTTCTGGACTCGGCTTCAGCTGTCTCCCTCCCCTCCCCCACTCCCACTCAGCTTGCAGGCCGCTTCCCTGCCTTGAAAGCATGGCTCTGGCCCTGAGGGCCACAGACCTACTGGGCTTCAAGCTCAAGGCTCTGCCTGGGCCTGCTGCTTCGGCCAGGGGCTCATTTTTTCCTGGAAAGAAAAAGCCATGGCCTCACCCCACGCCTGCACTTTGCCACGGCAGGCAGCCCAGATGTAGGAAAGGCTCTGTGGAGTCAGAAGTGCCGAGACAGGCAGATGGCACCAGAGGGTTTGGGGGCCAGGGCGCAACTGGGCTAGACCCTCCTCCCGGGAGTCGGGGAGGCCCGGCCTTCCTAGTGCCCAGGCCACGGCTCCGGGGAGAAACCCGCCATGGAGGGCACGCGGGAGGCCCTCTGCCTGAGGTGGCAGGTGTCACGCCAGGGCCACTGCAAGCCTGGCTCGGCTTGCCTGCTTTCTCCAAAGGAGGCTGCCCGACCAGCCGAACCTGGCACCTGGGCCAGGCCCCTTCCAAGGGGACGAGTTCCAGAAGCTAGAGCCCTGGGGGCGGCTGCCAAGTCTCCTGGGGCGTGTGCTGGGCCCCCGTCAGAGGAGGAAGCAGCCTGGTAAACGGTGTGCCAGGCCTGAGATCTGGAGGCCTCCCACACCCGGGTCCCTGTCCTTCCCAGGCCCCTCTAGGGAGGACGATGGTCGGGCAGTGGCGAGCGGGGTGGGGCTGGCGCCGAGCCTGCCCTTGGATGCCCCGGGGAAGGGCGCCGGGGGATGGGCTGCCCCTGGCCGGGTCTGAGGGACCGACCCAGCTCGGGGCTGTCGGGGGCAGAGAGAGAACCCCCCTCCGCCCTTTCCCTTCAGGTTCTTAGGGCTGGCCAAATCCTTCCCAAGACAGCTTGTCTGGAGAAAATCAGACCCATCTGAAGAACATGTGTCCATGGGGGAAACCCGGGAAACTGAGTCTCCCCACACAATAGCAGAGATTCTCATCTTGCATCCTCTCCTGAGCTAATGACAAAGGTGGATGTCCCGGGTGGGCCTGTGGAATGGGAGAGGGGAGGAAGTCTATTGTCATGCAGAGGGACATGGAAAGACTTGTCTGAAGCTTATCCCCTGCACTGGGGTCAGGTTGGGAAGGGACAGCACAGAGGTGAGCAGGAACCAACCGGCCTCTCTGTGGTGGGGCTGGCCCCGGGGCAGGCGTGGGGGTGATGGCTGGAAGTGGGATGGCGCGTGAGTTGGCACCAGCCAGCGGTGGAGGCAGAGACTCAGAGGTCAGGGATCTCTCTCTCTGTCTCTGTCTCTCTCTCTCTCCCTCAGGGAGCTGAGGAGAGTAAGGTGGCGCCCCCTGCCCACCTCGCCTACCTCTCCATGGGCCCTTCTTTCTCTGGCCGCTCCGGGAGCCCTGCGGGCTTGGGTTCAAGCCCCCACACACCGCACAGGCCAAGGGCGCATGCGCGACCGCCGCGGCCTAGGGCTGGCCTCGGGGGGGGGGGGGGTCCTCAGTGAAGGCCCCGCCCTCCCTCCAGGCTCTGACCCAGCTGCAGCTCTTCCATCGCCGCCCTTCTGGACTCGGCTTCAGCTGTCTCCCTCCCCTCCCCCACTCCCACTCAGCTTGCAGGCCGCTTCCCTGCCTTGAAAGCATGGCTCTGGCCCTGAGGGCCACAGACCTACTGGGCTTCAAGCTCAAGGCTCTGCCTGGGCCTGCTGCTTCGGCCAGGGGCTCATTTTTTCCTGGAAAGACAAAGCCATGGCCTCACCCCACGCCTGCACTTTGCCACGGCAGGCAGCCCAGATGTAGGAAAGGCTCTGTGGAGTCAGAAGTGCCAAGACAGGCAGATGGCACCAGAGGGTTTAGGGGCCAGGGCGCAAGTGGGCTAGCCCCTCCTCCCGGGAGTCGGGGAGGCCCGGCCTTCCTAGTGCCCAGGCCATGGCTCCGGGGAGAAACCCGCCATGGAGGGCACGCGGGAGGCCCTCTGCCTGAGGTGGCAGGTGTCCCGCCAGGGCCACTGCAAGCCTGGCTCGGCTTGCCTGCTTTCTCCAAAGGAGGCTGGCCGACCAGCCGAACCTGGCACCTGGGCCAGGCCCCTTCCAAGGGGACGAGTTCCAGAGGCTAGAGCCCTGGGGGCGGCTGCCAAGTCTCCTGGGGCGTGTGCTGGGCCCCCGTCAGAGGAGGAAGCAGCCTGGTAAACGGTGTGCCAGGCCTGAGATCTGGAGGCCTCCCACAGCCGGGTCCCTGTCCTGCCCAGGCCCCCCGAGGGAGGACGATGGTCGGGCAGTGGCGAGCAGGGTGGGGCTGGCGCCGAGCCTGCCCTTGGATGCCCCGGGGAAGGGCGCCGGGGGATGGGCTGCCCCTGGCCGGGTCTGAGGGACCGACCCAGCTCGGGGCTGTCGGGGGCAGAGAGAGAACCCCCCTCCGCCCTTTCCCTTCAGGTTCTTAGGGCTGGCCAAATCCTTCCCAAGACAGCTTGTCTGGAGAAAATCAGACCCAGCTGAAGAACATGTGTCCATGGGGGAAACCCGGGAAACTGAGTCTCCCCACACAATAGCAGAGATTCTCATCTTGCATCCTCTCCTGAGCTAATGACAAAGGTGGATGTCCCGGGTGGGCCTGTGGAATGGGAGAGGGGAGGAAGTCTATTGTCATGCAGAGGGACATGGAAAGACTTGTCTGAAGCTTATCCCCTGCACTGGGGTCAGGTCGGGAAGGGACGGCACAGAGGTGAGCAGGAACCAACCGGCCTCTCTGTGGTGGGGCTGGCCCCGGGGCAGGCGTGGGGGTGATGGCTGGAAGTGGGATGGCGCGTGAGTTGGCACCAGCCAGCGGTGGAGGCAGAGACTCAGAGGTCAGGGATCTCTCTCTCTGTCTCTGTCTCTGTCTCTCTCCCTCAGGGAGCTGAGGAGATTACGGTGGCGCCCCCTGCCCACCTCGCCTACCTCTCCATGGGCCCTTCTTTCTCTGGCCGCTCCGGGAGCCCTGCGGGCTTGGGTTCAAGCCCCCACACACCGCACAGGCCAAGGGCGCATGCGCGACCGCCTGGGCCTAGGGCTTGCCTCGGGGGCGGGGGGGTCCTCAGTGAAGGCCCCGCCCTCCCTCCAGGCACTGACCCAGCTGCAGCTCTTCCATCGCCGCCCTTCTGGACTCGGCTTCAGCTGTCTCCCTCCCCTCCCCCACTCCCACTCAGCTTGCAGGCCGCTTCCCTGCCTTGAAAGCATGTCTCTGGCCCTGAGGGCAACAGACCTACTGGGCTTCAAGCTCAAGGCTCTGCCTGGGCCTGCTGCTTCGGCCAGGGGCTCATTTTTTCCTGGAAAGAAAAAGCCATGGCCTCACCCCACGCCTGCACTTTGCCACGGCAGGCAGCCCAGATGTAGGAAAGGCTCTGTGGAGTCAGAAGTGCCGAGACAGGCAGATGGCACCAGAGGGTTTGGAGGCCAGGGCGAAACTGGGCTAGACCCTCCTCCCGGGAGTCGGGGAGGCCCGGCCTTCCTAGTGCCCAGGCCACGGCTCCGGGGAGAAACCCGCCATGGAGGGCACGCGGGAGGCCCTCTGCCTGAGGTGGCAGGTGTCACGCCAGGGCCACTGCAAGCCTGGCTCGGCTTGCCTGCTTTCTCCAAAGGAGGCTGGCCGACCAGCCGAACCTGGCACCTGGGCCAGGCCCCTTCCAAGGGGACGAGTTCCAGAAGCTAGAGCCCTGGGGGCGGCTGCCAAGTCTCCTGGGGCGTGTGCTGGGCCCCCGTCAGAGGAGGAAGCAGCCTGGTAAACGGTGTGCCAGGCCTGAGATCTGGAGGCCTCCCACACCCGGGTCCCTGTCCTTCCCAGGCCCCTCTAGGGAGGACGATGGTCGGGCAGTGGCGAGCGGGGTGGGGCTGGCGCCGAGCCTGCCCTTGGATGCCCCGGGGAAGGGCGCCGGGGGATGGGCTGCCCCTGGCCGGGTCTGAGGGACCGACCCAGCTCGGGGCTGTCGGGGGCAGAGAGAGAACCCCCCTCCGCCCTTTCCCTTCAGGTTCTTAGGGCTGGCCAAATCCTTCCCAAGACAGCTTGTCTGGAGAAAATCAGACCCAGCTGAAGAACATGTGTCCATGGGGGAAACCCGGGAAACTGAGTCTCCCCACACAATAGCAGAGATTCTCATCTTGCATCCTCTCCTGAGCTAATGACAAAGGTGGATGTCCCGGGTGGGCCTGTGGAATGGGAGAGGGGAGGAAGTCTATTGTCATGCAGAGGGACATGGAAAGACTTGTCTGAAGCTTATCCCCTGCACTGGGGTCAGGTTGGGAAGGGACAGCACAGAGGTGAGCAGGAACCAACCGGCCTCTCTGTGGTGGGGCTGGCCCCGGGGCAGGCGTGGGGGTGATGGCTGGAAGTGGGATGGCGCGTGAGTTGGCACCAGCCAGCGGTGGAGGCAGAGACTCAGAGGTCAGGGATCTCTCTCTCTGTCTCTGTCTCTCTCTCTCTCCCTCAGGGAGCTGAGGAGAGTAAGGTGGCGCCCCCTGCCCACCTCGCCTACCTCTCCATGGGCCCTTCTTTCTCTGGCCGCTCCGGGAGCCCTGCGGGCTTGGGTTCAAGCCCCCACACACCGCACAGGCCAAGGGCGCATGCGCGACCGCCGCGGCCTAGGGCTGGCCTCGGGGGGGGGGGGTCCTCAGTGAAGGCCCCGCCCTCCCTCCAGGCTCTGACCCAGCTGCAGCTCTTCCATCGCCGCCCTTCTGGACTCGGCTTCAGCTGTCTCCCTCCCCTCCCCCACTCCCACTCAGCTTGCAGGCCGCTTCCCTGCCTTGAAAGCATGGCTCTGGCCCTGAGGGCCACAGACCTACTGGGCTTCAAGCTCAAGGCTCTGCCTGGGCCTGCTGCTTCGGCCAGGGGCTCATTTTTTCCTGGAAAGACAAAGCCATGGCCTCACCCCACGCCTGCACTTTGCCACGGCAGGCAGCCCAGATGTAGGAAAGGCTCTGTGGAGTCAGAAGTGCCAAGACAGGCAGATGGCACCAGAGGGTTTAGGGGCCAGGGCGCAAGTGGGCTAGCCCCTCCTCCCGGGAGTCGGGGAGGCCCGGCCTTCCTAGTGCCCAGGCCATGGCTCCGGGGAGAAACCCGCCATGGAGGGCACGCGGGAGGCCCTCTGCCTGAGGTGGCAGGTGTCCCGCCAGGGCCACTGCAAGCCTGGCTCGGCTTGCCTGCTTTCTCCAAAGGAGGCTGGCCGACCAGCCGAACCTGGCACCTGGGCCAGGCCCCTTCCAAGGGGACGAGTTCCAGAGGCTAGAGCCCTGGGGGCGGCTGCCAAGTCTCCTGGGGCGTGTGCTGGGCCCCCGTCAGAGGAGGAAGCAGCCTGGTAAACGGTGTGCCAGGCCTGAGATCTGGAGGCCTCCCACAGCCGGGTCCCTGTCCTGCCCAGGCCCCCCGAGGGAGGACGATGGTCGGGCAGTGGCGAGCAGGGTGGGGCTGGCGCCGAGCCTGCCCTTGGATGCCCCGGGGAAGGGCGCCGGGGGATGGGCTGCCCCTGGCCGGGTCTGAGGGACCGACCCAGCTCGGGGCTGTCGGGGGCAGAGAGAGAACCCCCCTCCGCCCTTTCCCTTCAGGTTCTTAGGGCTGGCCAAATCCTTCCCAAGACAGCTTGTCTGGAGAAAATCAGACCCAGCTGAAGAACATGTGTCCATGGGGGAAACCCGGGAAACTGAGTCTCCCCACACAATAGCAGAGATTCTCATCTTGCATCCTCTCCTGAGCTAATGACAAAGGTGGATGTCCCGGGTGGGCCTGTGGAATGGGAGAGGGGAGGAAGTCTATTGTCATGCAGAGGGACATGGAAAGACTTGTCTGAAGCTTATCCCCTGCACTGGGGTCAGGTCGGGAAGGGACGGCACAGAGGTGAGCAGGAACCAACCGGCCTCTCTGTGGTGGGGCTGGCCCCGGGGCAGGCGTGGGGGTGATGGCTGGAAGTGGGATGGCGCGTGAGTTGGCACCAGCCAGCGGTGGAGGCAGAGACTCAGAGGTCAGGGATCTCTCTCTCTGTCTCTGTCTCTGTCTCTCTCCCTCAGGGAGCTGAGGAGATTACGGTGGCGCCCCCTGCCCACCTCGCCTACCTCTCCATGGGCCCTTCTTTCTCTGGCCGCTCCGGGAGCCCTGCGGGCTTGGGTTCAAGCCCCCACACACCGCACAGGCCAAGGGCGCATGCGCGACCGCCTGGGCCTAGGGCTTGCCTCGGGGGCGGGGGGGTCCTCAGTGAAGGCCCCGCCCTCCCTCCAGGCACTGACCCAGCTGCAGCTCTTCCATCGCCGCCCTTCTGGACTCGGCTTCAGCTGTCTCCCTCCCCTCCCCCACTCCCACTCAGCTTGCAGGCCGCTTCCCTGCCTTGAAAGCATGTCTCTGGCCCTGAGGGCCACAGACCTACTGGGCTTCAAGCTCAAGGCTCTGCCTGGGCCTGCTGCTTCGGCCAGGGGCTCATTTTTTCCTGGAAAGAAAAAGCCATGGCCTCACCCCACGCCTGCACTTTGCCACGGCAGGCAGCCCAGATGTAGGAAAGGCTCTGTGGAGTCAGAAGTGCCGAGACAGGCAGATGGCACCAGAGGGTTTGGAGGCCAGGGCGAAACTGGGCTAGCCCCTCCTCCCGGGAGTCGGGGAGGCCTGGCCTTCCTAGTGCCCAGGCCACGGCTCCGGGGAGAAACCCGCCATGGAGGGCACGCGGGAGGCCCTCTGCCTGAGGTGGCAGGTGTCCCGCCAGGGCCACTGCAAGCCTGGCTCGGCTTGCCTGCTTTCTCCAAAGGAGGCTGGCCGACCAGCCGAACCTGGCACCTGGGCCAGGCCCCTTCCAAGGGGACGAGTTCCAGAGGCTAGAGCCCTGGGGGCGGCTGCCAAGTCTCCTGGGGCGTGTGCTGGGCCCCCGTCAGAGGAGGAAGCAGCCTGGTAAACGGTGTGCCAGGCCTGAGATCTGGAGGCCTCCCACAGCCGGGTCCCTGTCCTGCCCAGGCCCCCCGAGGGAGGACGATGGTCGGGCAGTGGCGAGCGGGGTGGGGCTGGCGCCGAGCCTGCCCTTGGATGCCCCGGGGAAGGGCGCCGGGGGATGGGCTGCCCCTGGCCGGGTCTGAGGGACCGACCCATCTCGGGGCTGTCGGGGGCAGAGAGAGAACCCCCCTCCGCCCTTTCCCTTCAGGTTCTTAGGGCTGGCCAAATCCTTCCCAAGACAGCTTGTCTGGAGAAAATCAGACCCAGCTGAAGAACATGTGTCCATGGGGGAAACCCGGGAAACTGAGTCTCCCCACACAATAGCAGAGATTCTCATCTTGCATCCTCTCCTGAGCTAATGACAAAGGTGGATGTCCCGGGTGGGCCTGTGGAATGGGAGAGGGGAGGAAGTCTATTGTCATGCAGAGGGACATGGAAAGACTTGTCTGAAGCTTATCCCCTGCACTGGGGTCAGGTCGGGAAGGGACGGCACAGAGGTGAGCAGGAACCAACCGGCCTCTCTGTGGTGGGGCTGGCCCCGGGGCAGGCGTGGGGGTGATGGCTGGAAGTGGGATGGCGCGTGAGTTGGCACCAGCCAGCGGTGGAGGCAGAGACTCAGAGGTCAGGGATCTCTCTCTCTGTCTCTGTCTCTGTCTCTCTCCCTCAGGGAGCTGAGGAGATTACGGTGGCGCCCCCTGCCCACCTCGCCTACCTCTCCATGGGCCCTTCTTTCTCTGGCCGCTCCGGGAGCCCTGCGGGCTTGGGTTCAAGCCCCCACACACCGCACAGGCCAAGGGCGCATGCTCGACCGCCTGGGCCTAGGGCTTGCCTCGGGGGGGGGGTCCTCAGTGAAGGCCCCGCCCTCCCTCCAGGCTCTGACCCAGCTGCAGCTCTTCCATCGCCGCCCTTCTGGACTCGGCTTCAGCTGTCTCCCTCCCCTCCCCCACTCCCACTCAGCTTGCAGGCCGCTTCCCTGCCTTGAATGCATGGCTCTGGCCCTGAGGGCCACAGACCTACTGGGCTTCAAGCTCAAGGCTCTGCCTGGGCCTGCTGCTTCGGCCAGGGGCTCATTTTTTCCTGGAAAGACAAAGCCATGGCCTCACCCCACGCCTGCACTGTGCCACGGCAGGCAGCCCAGATGTAGGAAAGGCTCTGTGGAGTCAGAAGTGCCGAGACAGGCAGATGGCACCAGAGGGTTTGGGGGCCAGGGCGCAACTGGGCTAGAGCCTCCTCCCGGGAGTCGGGGAGGCCCGGCCTTCCTAGTGCCCAGGCCACGGCTCCGGGGAGAAACCCGCCATGGAGGGCACGCGGGAGGCCCTCTGCCTGAGGTGGCAGTTGTCACGCCAGGGCCACTGCAAGCCTGGCTCGGCTTGCCTGCTTTCTCCAAAGGAGGCTGGCCGACCAGCCGAACCTGGCACCTGGGCCAGGCCCCTTCCAAGGGGACGAGTTCCAGAGGCTAGAGCCCTGGGGGCGGCTGCCAAGTCTCCTGGGGCGTGTGCTGGGCCCCCGTCAGAGGAGGAAGCAGCCTGGTAAACGGTGTGCCAGGCCTGAGATCTGGAGGCCTCCCACAGCCGGGTCCCTGTCCTGCCCAGGCCCCCCGAGGGAGGACGATGGTCGGGCAGTGGCGAGCGGGGTGGGGCTGGCGCCGAGCCTGCCCTTGGATGCCCCGGGGAAGGGCGCCGGGGGATGGGCTGCCCCTGGCCGGGTCTGAGGGACCGACCCAGCTCGGGGCTGTCGGGGGCAGAGAGAGAACCCCCCTCCGCCCTTTCCCTTCAGGTTCTTAGGGCTGGCCAAATCCTTCCCAAGACAGCTTGTCTGGAGAAAATCAGACCCAGCTGAAGAACATGTGTCCATGGGGGAAACCCGGGAAACTGAGTCTCCCCACACAATAGCAGAGATTCTCATCTTGCATCCTCTCCTGAGCTAATGACAAAGGTGGATGTCCCGGGTGGGCCTGTGGAATGGGAGAGGGGAGGAAGTCTATTGTCATGCAGAGGGACATGGAAAGACTTGTCTGAAGCTTATCCCCTGCACTGGGGTCAGGTCGGGAAGGGACGGCACAGAGGTGAGCAGGAACCAACCGGCCTCTCTGTGGTGGGGCTGGCCCCGGGGCAGGCGTGGGGGTGATGGCTGGAAGTGGGATGGCGCGTGAGTTGGCACCAGCCAGCGGTGGAGGCAGAGACTCAGAGGTCAGGGATCTCTCTCTCTGTCTCTGTCTCTGTCTCTCTCCCTCAGGGAGCTGAGCAGAGTAAGGTGGCGCCCCCTGCCCACCTCGCCTACCTCTCCATGGGCCCTTCTTTCTCTGGCTGCTCCGGGAGCCCTGCGGGCTTGGGTTCAAGCCCCCACACACCGCACAGGCCAAGGGCGCATGCGCGACCGCCGCGGCCTAGGGCTGGCCTCGGGGGGGGGGGGGTCCTCAGTGAAGGCCCCGCCCTCCCTCCAGGCTCTGACCCAGCTGCAGCTCTTCCATCGCCGCCCTTCTGGACTCGGCTTCAGCTGTCTCCCTCCCCTCCACCACTCCCACTCAGCTTGCAGGCCGCTTCCCTGCCTTGAAAGCATGGCTCTGGCCCTGAGGGCCACAGACCTACTGGGCTTCAAGCTCAAGGCTCTGCCTGGGCCTGCTGCTTCGGCCAGGGGCTCATTTTTTCCTGGAAAGACAAAGCCATGGCCTCACCCCACGCCTGCACTTTGCCACGGCAGGCAGCCCAGATGTAGGAAAGGCTCTGTGGAGTCAGAAGTGCCAAGACAGGCAGATGGCACCAGAGGGTTTGGGGGCCAGGGCGCAAGTGGGCTAGCCCCTCCTCCCGGGAGTCGGGGAGGCCCGGCCTTCCTAGTGCCCAGGCCACGGCTCCGGGGAGAAACCCGCCATGGAGGGCACGCGGGAGGCCCTCTGCCTGAGGTGGCAGGTGTCCCGCCAGGGCCACTGCAAGCCTGGCTCGGCTTGCCTGCTTTCTCCAAAGGAGGCTGGCCGACCAGCCGAACCTGGCACCTGGGCCAGGCCCCTTCCAAGGGGACGAGTTCCAGAGGCTAGAGCCCTGGGGGCGGCTGCCAAGTCTCCTGGGGCGTGTGCTGGGCCCCCGTCAGAGGAGGAAGCAGCCTGGTAAACGGTGTGCCAGGCCTGAGATCTGGAGGCCTCCCACAGCCGGGTCCCTGTCCTGCCCAGGCCCCCCGAGGGAGGACGATGGTCGGGCAGTGGCGAGCGGGGTGGGGCTGGCGCCGAGCCTGCCCTTGGATGCCCCGGGGAAGGGCGCCGGGGGATGGGCTGCCCCTGGCCGGGTCTGAGGGACCGACCCATCTCGGGGCTGTCGGGGGCAGAGAGAGAACCCCCCTCCGCCCTTTCCCTTCAGGTTCTTAGGGCTGGCCAAATCCTTCCCAAGACAGCTTGTCTGGAGAAAATCAGACCCAGCTGAAGAACATGTGTCCATGGGGGAAACCCGGGAAACTGAGTCTCCCCACACAATAGCAGAGATTCTCATCTTGCATCCTCTCCTGAGCTAATGACAAAGGTGGATGTCCCGGGTGGGCCTGTGGAATGGGAGAGGGGAGGAAGTCTATTGTCATGCAGAGGGACATGGAAAGACTTGTCTGAAGCTTATCCCCTGCACTGGGGTCAGGTTGGGAAGGGACGGCACAGAGGTGAGCAGGAACCAACCGGCCTCTCTGTGGTGGGGCTGGCCCCGGGGCAGGCGTGGGGGTGATGGCTGGAAGTGGGATGGCGCGTGAGTTGGCACCAGCCAGCGGTGGAGGCAGAGACTCAGAGGTCAGGGATCTCTCTCTCTGTCTCTGTCTCTGTCTCTCTCCCTCAGGGAGCTGAGGAGATTACGGTGGCGCCCCCTGCCCACCTCGCCTACCTCTCCATGGGCCCTTCTTTCTCTGGCCGCTCCGGGAGCCCTGCGGGCTTGGGTTCAAGCCCCCACACACCGCACAGGCCAAGGGCGCATGCGCGACCGCCGCGGCCTAGGGCTGGCCTCGGGGGGGGGGGGGGGTCCTCAGTGAAGGCCCCGCCCTCCCTCCAGGCTCTGACCCAGCTGCAGCTCTTCCATCGCCGCCCTTCTGGACTCGGCTTCAGCTGTCTCCCTCCCCTCCACCACTCCCACTCAGCTTGCAGGCCGCTTCCCTGCCTTGAAAGCATGGCTCTGGCCCTGAGGGCCACAGACCTACTGGGCTTCAAGCTCAAGGCTCTGCCTGGGCCTGCTGCTTCGGCCAGGGGCTCATTTTTTCCTGGAAAGACAAAGCCATGGCCTCACCCCACGCCTGCACTTTGCCACGGCAGGCAGCCCAGATGTAGGAAAGGCTCTGTGGAGTCAGAAGTGCCAAGACAGGCAGATGGCACCAGAGGGTTTGGGGGCCAGGGCGCAAGTGGGCTAGCCCCTCCTCCCGGGAGTCGGGGAGGCCCGGCCTTCCTAGTGCCCAGGCCACGGCTCCGGGGAGAAACCCGCCATGGAGGGCACGCGGGAGGCCCTCTGCCTGAGGTGGCAGGTGTCCCGCCAGGGCCACTGCAAGCCTGGCTCGGCTTGCCTGCTTTCTCCAAAGGAGGCTGGCCGACCAGCCGAACCTGGCACCTGGGCCAGGCCCCTTCCAAGGGGACGAGTTCCAGAGGCTAGAGCCCTGGGGGCGGCTGCCAAGTCTCCTGGGGCGTGTGCTGGGCCCCCGTCAGAGGAGGAAGCAGCCTGGTAAACGGTGTGCCAGGCCTGAGATCTGGAGGCCTCCCACAGCCGGGTCCCTGTCCTGCCCAGGCCCCCCGAGGGAGGACGATGGTCGGGCAGTGGCGAGCAGGGTGGGGCTGGCGCCGAGCCTGCCCTTGGATGCCCCGGGGAAGGGCGCCGGGGGATGGGCTGCCCCTGGCCGGGTCTGAGGGACCGACCCATCTCGGGGCTGTCGGGGGCAGAGAGAGAACCCCCCTCCGCCCTTTCCCTTCAGGTTCTTAGGGCTGGCCAAATCCTTCCCAAGACAGCTTGTCTGGAGAAAATCAGACCCAGCTGAAGAACATGTGTCCATGGGGGAAACCCGGGAAACTGAGTCTCCCCACACAATAGCAGAGATTCTCATCTTGCATCCTCTCCTGAGCTAATGACAAAGGTGGATGTCCCGGGTGGGCCTGTGGAATGGGAGAGGGGAGGAAGTCTATTGTCATGCAGAGGGACATGGAAAGACTTGTCTGAAGCTTATCCCCTGCACTGGGGTCAGGTTGGGAAGGGACGGCACAGAGGTGAGCAGGAACCAACCGGCCTCTCTGTGGTGGGGCTGGCCCCGGGGCAGGCGTGGGGGTGATGGCTGGAAGTGGGATGGCGCGTGAGTTGGCACCAGCCAGCGGTGGAGGCAGAGACTCAGAGGTCAGGGATCTCTCTCTCTGTCTCTGTCTCTGTCTCTCTCCCTCAGGGAGCTGAGGAGATTACGGTGGCGCCCCCTGCCCACCTCGCCTACCTCTCCATGGGCCCTTCTTTCTCTGGCCGCTCCGGGAGCCCTGCGGGCTTGGGTTCAAGCCCCCACACACCGCACAGGCCAAGGGCGCATGCGCGACCGCCGCGGCCTAGGGCTGGCCTCGGGGGGGGGGGGGGTCCTCAGTGAAGGCCCCGCCCTCCCTCCAGGCTCTGACCCAGCTGCAGCTCTTCCATCGCCGCCCTTCTGGACTCGGCTTCAGCTGTCTCCCTCCCCTCCCCCACTCCCACTCAGCTTGCAGGCCGCTTCCCTGCCTTGAAAGCATGGCTCTGGCCCTGAGGGCCACAGACCTACTGGGCTTCAAGCTCAAGGCTCTGCCTGGGCCTGCTGCTTCGGCCAGGGGCTCATTTTTTCCTGGAAAGACAAAGCCATGGCCTCACCCCACGCCTGCACTTTGCCACGGCAGGCAGCCCAGATGTAGGAAAGGCTCTGTGGAGTCAGAAGTGCCAAGACAGGCAGATGGCACCAGAGGGTTTGGGGGCCAGGGCGCAAGTGGGCTAGCCCCTCCTCCCGGGAGTCGGGGAGGCCCGGCCTTCCTAGTGCCCAGGCCACGGCTCCGGGGAGAAACCCGCCATGGAGGGCACGCGGGAGGCCCTCTGCCTGAGGTGGCAGGTGTCCCGCCAGGGCCACTGCAAGCCTGGCTCGGCTTGCCTGCTTTCTCCAAAGGAGGCTGGCCGACCAGCCGAACCTGGCACCTGGGCCAGGCCCCTTCCAAGGGGACGAGTTCCAGAGGCTAGAGCCCTGGGGGCGGCTGCCAAGTCTCCTGGGGCGTGTGCTGGGCCCCCGTCAGAGGAGGAAGCAGCCTGGTAAACGGTGTGCCAGGCCTGAGATCTGGAGGCCTCCCACAGCCGGGTCCCTGTCCTGCCCAGGCCCCCCGAGGGAGGACGATGGTCGGGCAGTGGCGAGCAGGGTGGGGCTGGCGCCGAGCCTGCCCTTGGATGCCCCGGGGAAGGGCGCCGGGGGATGGGCTGCCCCTGGCCGGGTCTGAGGGACCGACCCAGCTCGGGGCTGTCGGGGGCAGAGAGAGAACCCCCCTCCGCCCTTTCCCTTCAGGTTCTTAGGGCTGGCCAAATCCTTCCCAAGACAGCTTGTCTGGAGAAAATCAGACCCAGCTGAAGAACATGTGTCCATGGGGGAAACCCGGGAAACTGAGTCTCCCCACACAATAGCAGAGATTCTCATCTTGCATCCTCTCCTGAGCTAATGACAAAGGTGGATGTCCCGGGTGGGCCTGTGGAATGGGAGAGGGGAGGAAGTCTATTGTCATGCAGAGGGACATGGAAAGACTTGTCTGAAGCTTATCCCCTGCACTGGGGTCAGGTCGGGAAGGGACGGCACAGAGGTGAGCAGGAACCAACCGGCCTCTCTGTGGTGGGGCTGGCCCCGGGGCAGGCGTGGGGGTGATGGCTGGAAGTGGGATGGCGCGTGAGTTGGCACCAGCCAGCGGTGGAGGCAGAGACTCAGAGGTCAGGGATCTCTCTCTCTGTCTCTGTCTCTGTCTCTCTCCCTCAGGGAGCTGAGGAGATTACGGTGGCGCCCCCTGCCCACCTCGCCTACCTCTCCATGGGCCCTTCTTTCTCTGGCCGCTCCGGGAGCCCTGCGGGCTTGGGTTCAAGCCCCCACACACCGCACAGGCCAAGGGCGCATGCGCGACCGCCTGGGCCTAGGGCTGGCCTCGGGGGGGGGGGGGGTCCTCAGTGAAGGCCCCGCCCTCCCTCCAGGCTCTGACCCAGCTGCAGCTCTTCCATCGCCGCCCTTCTGGACTCGGCTTCAGCTGTCTCCCTCCCCTCCCCCACTCCCACTCAGCTTGCAGGCCGCTTCCCTGCCTTGAAAGCATTGCTCTGGCCCTGAGGGCCACAGACCTACTGGGCTTCAAGCTCAAGGCTCTGCCTGGGCCTGCTGCTTCGGCCAGGGGCTCATTTTTTCCTGGAAAGACAAAGCCATGGCCTCACCCCACGCCTGCACTGTGCCACGGCAGGCAGCCCAGATGTAGGAAAGGCTCTGTGGAGTCAGAAGTGCCGAGACAGGCAGATGGCACCAGAGGGTTTGGGGGCCAGGGCGCAAGTGGGCTAGCCCCTCCTCCCGGGAGTCGGGGAGGCCCGGCCTTCCTAGTGCCCAGGCCACGGCTCCGGGGAGAAACCCGCCATGGAGGGCACGCGGGAGGCCCTCTGCCTGAGGTGGCAGGTGTCCCGCCAGGGCCACTGCAAGCCTGGCTCGGCTTGCCTGCTTTCTCCAAAGGAGGCTGGCCGACCAGCCGAACCTGGCACCTGGGCCAGGCCCCTTCCAAGGGGACGAGTTCCAGAGGCTAGATCCCTGGGGGCGGCTGCCAAGACTCCTGGGGCGTGTGCTGTGCCCCCGTCAGAGGAGGAAGCAGCCTGGTAAACGGTGTGCCAGGCCTGAGATCTGGAGGCCTCCCACAGCCGGGTCCCTGTCCTGCCCAGGCCCCCCGAGGGAGGACGATGGTCGGGCAGTGGCGAGCAGGGTGGGGCTGGCGCCGAGCCTGCCCTTGGATGCCCCGGGGAAGGGCGCCGGGGGATGGGCTGCCCCTGGCCGGGTCTGAGGGACCGACCCAGCTCGGGGCTGTCGGGGGCAGAGAGAGAACCCCCCTCCGCCCTTTCCCTTCAGGTTCTTAGGGCTGGCCAAATCCTTCCCAAGACAGCTTGTCTGGAGAAAATCAGACCCAGCTGAAGAACATGTGTCCATGGGGGAAACCCGGGAAACTGAGTCTCCCCACACAATAGCAGAGATTCTCATCTTGCATCCTCTCCTGAGCTAATGACAAAGGTGGATGTCCCGGGTGGGCCTGTGGAATGGGAGAGGGGAGGAAGTCTATTGTCATGCAGAGGGACATGGAAAGACTTGTCTGAAGCTTCTCCCCTGCACTGGGGTCAGGTCGGGAAGGGACGGCACAGAGGTGAGCAGGAACCAACCGGCCTCTCTGTGGTGGGGCTGGCCCCGGGGCAGGCGTGGGGGTGATGGCTGGAAGTGGGATGGCGCGTGAGTTGGCACCAGCCAGCGGTGGAGGCAGAGACTCAGAGGTCAGGGATCTCTCTCTCTGTCTCTGTCTCTCTCTCTCTCCCTCAGGGAGCTGAGGAGAGTAAGGTGGCGCCCCCTGCCCACCTCGCCTACCTCTCCATGGGCCCTTCTTTCTCTGGCCGCTCCGGGAGCCCTGCGGGCTTGGGTTCAAGCCCCCACACACCGCACAGGCCAAGGGCGCATGCGCGACCGCCGCGGCCTAGGGCTGGCCTCGGGGGGGGGGGGGGGGTCCTCAGTGAAGGCCCCGCCCTCCCTCCAGGCTCTGACCCAGCTGCAGCTCTTCCATCGCCGCCCTTCTGGACTCGGCTTCAGCTGTCTCCCTCCCCTCCCCCACTCCCACTCAGCTTGCAGGCCGCTTCCCTGCCTTGAAAGCATTGCTCTGGCCCTGAGGGCCACAGACCTACTGGGCTTCAAGCTCAAGGCTCTGCCTGGGCCTGCTGCTTCGGCCAGGGGCTCATTTTTTCCTGGAAAGACAAAGCCATTGCCTCACCCCACGCCTGCACTTTGCCACGGCAGACAGCCCAGGTGTAGGAAAGGCTCTGTGGAGTCAGAAGTGCCGAGACTGGCAGATGGCACCGCAGGCTTTGGGGGCCAGGGCGCAAGTGGGCTAGCCCCTCCTCCCGGGAGTCGGGGAGGCCCGGCCTTCCTAGTGCCCAGGCCACGGCTCCGGGGAGAAACCCGCCATGGAGGGCACGCGGGAGGCCCTCTGCCTGAGGTGGCAGGTGTCCCGCCAGGGCCACTGCAAGCCTGGCTCGGCTTGCCTGCTTTCTCCAAAGGAGGCTGGCCGACCAGCCGAACCTGGCACCTGGGCCAGGCCCCTTCCAAGGGGACGAGTTCCAGAGGCTAGAGCCCTGGGGGCGGCTGCCAAGTCTCCTGGGGCGTGTGCTGGGCCCCCGTCAGAGGAGGAAGCAGCCTGGTAAACGGTGTGCCAGGCCTGAGATCTGGAGGCCTCCCACAGCCGGGTCCCTGTCCTGCCCAGGCCCCCCGAGGGAGGACGATGGTCGGGCAGTGGCGAGCAGGGTGGGGCTGGCGCCGAGCCTGCCCTTGGATGCCCCGGGGAAGGGCGCCGGGGGATGGGCTGCCCCTGGCCGGGTCTGAGGGACCGACCCAGCTCGGGGCTGTCGGGGGCAGAGAGAGAACCCCCCTCCGCCCTTTCCCTTCAGGTTTTTAGGGCTGGCCAAATCCTTCCCAAGACAGCTTGTCTGGAGAAAATCAGACCCAGCTGAAGAACATGTGTCCATGGGGGAAACCCGGGAAACTGAGTCTCCCCACACAATAGCAGAGATTCTCATCTTGCATCCTCTCCTGAGCTAATGACAAAGGTGGATGTCCCGGGTGGGCCTGTGGAATGGGAGAGGGGAGGAAGTCTATTGTCATGCAGAGGGACATGGAAAGACTTGTCTGAAGCTTA
Source organism: Diceros bicornis minor (assembly GCF_020826845.1). Taxonomy (NCBI): domain Eukaryota; kingdom Metazoa; phylum Chordata; class Mammalia; order Perissodactyla; family Rhinocerotidae; genus Diceros; species Diceros bicornis. The sequence goes on from NW_026691352.1 coordinate 119,055, forward strand.
TCCCCTGCATTGGGGTCAGGTCGGGAAGGGACGGCACAGAGGTGAGCAGGAACCAACCGGCCTCTCTGTGGTGGGGCTGGCCCCGGGGCAGGCGTGGGGGTGATGGCTGGAAGTGGGATGGCGCGTGAGTTGGCACCAGCCAGCGGTGGAGGCAGAGACTCAGAGGTCAGGGATCTCTCTCTCTGTCTCTGTCTCTGTCTCTCTCCCTCAGGGAGCTGAGGAGATTACGGTGGCGCCCCCTGCCCACCTCGCCTACCTCTCCATGGGCCCTTCTTTCTCTGGCCGCTCCGGGAGCCCTGCGGGCTTGGGTTCAAGCCCCCACACACCGCACAGGCCAAGGGCGCATGCGCGACCGCCTGGGCCTAGGGCTGGCCTCAGGGGGGGGGGTCCTCAGTGAAGGCCCCGCCCTCCCTCCAGGCTCTGACCCAGCTGCAGCTCTTCCATCGCCGCCCTTCTGGACTCAGCTTCAGCTGTCTCCCTCCCCTCCCCCACTCCCACTCAGCTTGCAGGCCGCTTCCCTGCCTTGAAAGCATTGCTCTGGCCCTGAGGGCCACAGACCTACTGGGCTTCAAGCTCAAGGCTCTGCCTGGGCCTGCTGCTTCGGCCAGGGGCTCATTTTTTCCTGGAAAGACAAAGCCATTGCCTCACCCCACGCCTGCACTTTCCCACGGCAGGCAGCCCAGGTGTAGGAAAGGCTCTGTGGAGTCAGAAGTGCCGAGACAGGCAGATGGCACCGCAGGCTTTGGGGGCCAGGGCGCAAGTGGGCTAGCCCCTCCTCCCGGGAGTCGGGGAGGCCCGGCCTTCCTAGTGCCCAGGCCACGGCTCCGGGGAGAAACCCGCCATGGAGGGCACGCAGGAGGCCCTCTGCCTGAGGTGGCAGGTGTCACGCCAGGGCCACTGCAAGCCTGGCTCGGCTTGCCTGCTTTCTCCAAAGGAGGCTGGCCGACCAGCCGAACCTGGCACCTGGGCCAGGCCCCTTCCAAGGGGACGAGTTCCAGAAGCTAGAGCCCTGGGGCGGCTGCCAAGTCTCCTGGGGCGTGTGCTGGGCCCCCGTCAGAGGAGGAAGCAGCCTGGTAAACGGTGTGCCAGGCCTGAGATCTGGAGGCCTCCCACACCCGGGTCCCTGTCCTTCCCAGGCCCCTCTAGGGAGGACGATGGTCAGGCAGTGGCGAGCGGGGTGGGGCTGGCGCCGAGCCTGCCCTTGGATGCCCCGGGGAAGGGCGCCGGGGGATGGGCTGCCCCTGGCCGGGTCTGAGGGACCGACCCAGCTCGGGGCTGTCGGGGGCAGAGAGAGAACCCCCCTCCGCCCTTTCCCTTCAGGTTCTTAGGGCTGGCCAAATCCTTCCCAAGACAGCTTGTCTGGAGAAAATCAGACCCAGCTGAAGAACATGTGTCCATGGGGGAAACCCGGGAAACTGAGTCTCCCCACACAATAGCAGAGATTCTCATCTTGCATCCTCTCCTGAGCTAATGACAAAGGTGGATGTCCCGGGTGGGCCTGTGGAATGGGAGAGGGGAGGAAGTCTATTGTCATGCAGAGGGACATGGAAAGACTTGTCTGAAGCTTATCCCCTGCACTGGGGTCAGGTCGGGAAGGGACGGCACAGAGGTGAGCAGGAACCAACCGGCCTCTCTGTGGTGGGGCTGGCCCCGGGGCAGGCGTGGGGGTGATGGCTGGAAGTGGGATGGCGCGTGAGTTGGCACCAGCCAGCGGTGGAGGCAGAGACTCAGAGGTCAGGGATCTCTCTCTCTGTCTCTGTCTCTCTCTCTCTCCCTCAGGGAGCTGAGCAGAGTAAGGTGGCGCCCCCTGCCCACCTCGCCTACCTCTCCATGGGCCCTTCTTTCTCTGGCCGCTCCGGGAGCCCTGCGGGCTTGGGTTCAACCCCCCACACACCGCACAGGCCAAGGGCGCATGCGCGACCGCCTGGGCCTAGGGCTGGCCTCGGGGGGGGGGGGGTCCTCAGTGAAGGCCCCGCCCTCCCTCCAGGCTCTGACCCAGCTGCAGCTCTTCCATCGCCGCCCTTCTGGACTGGGCTTCAGCTGTCTCCCTCCCCTCCCCCACTCCCACTCAGCTTGCAGGCCGCTTCCCTGCCTTGAAAGCATGGCTCTGGCCCTGTGGGCCACAGACCTACTGGGCTTCAAGCTCAAGGCTCTGCCTGGGCCTGCTGCTTCGGCCAGGGGCTCATTTTTTCCTGGAAAGACAAAGCCATGGCCTCACCCCACGCCTGCACTTTCCCACGGCAGGCAGCCCAGGTGTAGGAAAGGCTCTGTGGAGTCAGAAGTGCCGAGACAGGCAGATGGCACCGCAGGCTTTGGGGGCCAGGGCGCAAGTGGGCTAGCCCCTCCTCCCGGGAGTCGGGGAGGCCCGGCCTTCCTAGTGCCCAGGCCACGGCTCCGGGGAGAAACCCGCCATGGAGGGCACGCGGGAGGCCCTCTGCCTGAGGTGGCAGGTGTCACACCAGGGCCACTGCAAGCCTGGCTCGGCTTGCCTGCTTTCTCCAAAGGAGGCTGGCCGACCAGCCGAACCTGGCACCTGGGCCAGGCCCCTTCCAAGGGGACGAGTTCCAGAGGCTAGAGCCCTGGGTGCGGCTGCCATGTCTCCTGGGGCGTGTGCTGGGCCCCCGTCAGAGGAGGAAGCAGCCTGGTAAAGGGTGTGCCAGGCCTGAGATCTGGAGGCCTCCCACAGCCGGGTCCCTGTCCTGCCCAGGCCCCCGAGGGAGGACGATGGTCGGGCAGTGGCGAGCGGGGTGGGGCTGGCGCCGAGCCTGCCCTTGGATGCCCCGGGGAAGGGCGCCGGGGGATGGGCTGCCCCTGGCCGGGTCTGAGGGACCGACCCAGCTCGGGGCTGTCGGGGGCAGAGAGAGAACCCCCCTCCGCCCTTTCCCTTCAGGTTCTTAGGGCTGGCCAAATCCTTCCCAAGACAGCTTGTCTGGAGAAAATCAGACCCAGCTGAAGAACATGTGTCCATGGGGGAAACCCGGGAAACTGAGTCTCCCCACACAATAGCAGAGATTCTCATCTTGCATCCTCTCCTGAGCTAATGACAAAGGTGGATGTCCCGGGTGGGCCTGTGGAATGGGAGAGGGGAGGAAGTCTATTGTCATGCAGAGGGACATGGAAAGACTTGTCTGAAGCTTATCCCCTGCACTGGGGTCAGGTCGGGAAGGGACAGCACCGAGGTGAGCAGGAACCAACCGGCCTCTCTGTGGTGGGGCTGGCCCCGGGGCAGGCGTGGGGGTGATGGCTGGAAGTGGGATGGCGCGTGAGTTGGCACCAGCCAGCGGTGGAGGCAGAGACTCAGAGGTCAGGGATCTCTCTCTCTGTCTCTGTCTCTGTCTCTCTCCCTCAGGGAGCTGAGGAGATTACGGTGGCGCCCCCTGCCCACCTCGCCTACCTCTCCATGGGCCCTTCTTTCTCTGGCCGCTCCGGGAGCCCTGCGGGCTTGGGTTCAAGCCCCCACACACCGCACAGGCCAAGGGCGCATGCGCGACCGCCTGGGCCTAGGGCTGGCCTCGGGGGGGGGGGGGTCCTCAGTGAAGGCCCCGCCCTCCCTCCAGGCTCTGACCCAGCTGCAGCTCTTCCATCGCCGCCCTTCTGGACTGGGCTTCAGCTGTCTCCCTCCCCACCCCCACTCCCACTCAGCTTGCAGGCCGCTTCCCTGCCTTGAAAGCATTGCTCTGGCCCTGAGGGCCACAGACCTACTGGGCTTAAAGCTCAAGGCTCTGCCTGGGCCTGCTGCTTCGGCCAGGGGCTCATTTTTTCCTGGAAAGACAAAGCCATGGCCTCACCCCACGCCTGCACTGTGCCACGGCAGGCAGCCCAGATGTAGGAAAGGCTCTGTGGAGTCAGAAGTGCCGAGACAGGCAGATGGCACCAGAGGGTTTGGGGGCCAGGGCGCAAGTGGGCTAGCCCCTCCTCCCGGGAGTCGGGGAGGCCCGGCCTTCCTAGTGCCCAGGCCACGGCTCCGGGGAGAAACCCGCCATGGAGGGCACGCGGGAGGCCCTCTGCCTGAGGTGGCAGGTGTCCCGCCAGGGCCACTGCAAGCCTGGCTCGGCTTGCCTGCTTTCTCCAAAGGAGGCTGGCCGACCAGCCGAACCTGGCACCTGGGCCAGGCCCCTTCCAAGGGGACGAGTTCCAGAGGCTAGAGCCCTGGGGGCGGCTGCCAAGTCTCCTGGGGCGTGTGCTGGGCCCCCGTCAGAGGAGGAAGCAGCCTGGTAAACGGTGTGCCAGGCCTGAGATCTTGAGGCCTCCCACACCCGGGTCCCTGTCCCTCCCAGGCCCCTCTAGGGAGGACGATGGTCGGGCAGTGGCGAGCGGGGTGGGGCTGGCGCCGAGCCTGCCCTTGGATGCCCCGGGGAAGGGCGCCGGGGGATGGGCTGCCCCTGGCCGGGTCTGAGGGACCGACCCAGCTCGGGGCTGTCGGGGGCAGAGAGAGAACCCCCCTCCGCCCTTTCCCTTCAGGTTCTTAGGGCTGGCCAAATCCTTCCCAAGACAGCTTGTCTGGAGAAAATCAGACCCAGCTGAAGAACATGTGTCCATGGGGGAAACCCGGGAAACTGAGTCTCCCCACACAATAGCAGAGATTCTCATCTTGCATCCTCTCCTGAGCTAATGACAAAGGTGGATGTCCCGGGTGGGCCTGTGGAATGGGAGAGGGGAGGAAGTCTATTGTCATGCAGAGGGACATGGAAAGACTTGTCTGAAGCTTATCCCCTGCACTGGGGTCAGGTCGGGAAGGGAGGGCACAGAGGTGAGCAGGAACCAACTGGCCTCTCTGTGGTGGGGCTGGCCCCGGGGCAGGCGTGGGGGTGATGGCTGGAAGTGGGATGGCGCGTGAGTTGGCACCAGCCAGCGGTGGAGGCAGAGACTCAGAGGTCAGGGATCTCTCTCTCTGTCTCTGTCTCTGTCTCTCTCCCTCAGGGAGCTGAGGAGATTACGGTGGCGCCCCCTGCCCACCTCGCCTACCTCTCCATGGGCCCTTCTTTCTCTGGCCGCTCCGGGAGCCCTGCGGGCTTGGGTTCAAGCCCCCACACACCGCACAGGCCAAGGGCGCATGCGCGACCGCCTGGGCCTAGGGCTGGCCTCGGGGGGGGGGTCCTCAGTGAAGGCCCCGCCCTCCCTCCAGGCTCTGACCCAGCTGCAGCTCTTCCATCGCCGCCCTTCTGGACTCGGCTTCAGCTGTCTCCCTCCCCTCCCCCACTCCCACTCAGCTTGCAGGCTGCTTCCCTGACTTGAAAGCATTGCTCTGGCCCTGAGGGCCACAGACCTACTGGGCTTCAAGCTCAAGGCTCTGCCTGGGCCTGCTGCTTCGGCCAGGGGCTCATTTTTTCCTGGAAAGACAAAGCCATTGCCTCACCCCACGCCTGCACTTTGCCACGGCAGACAGCCCAGGTGTAGGAAAGGCTCTGTGGAGTCAGAAGTGCCGAGACTGGCAGATGGCACCGCAGGCTTTGGGGGCCAGGGCGCAAGTGGGCTAGCCCCTCCTCCCGGGAGTCGGGGAGGCCCGGCCTTCCTAGTGCCCAGGCCACGGCTCCGGGGAGAAACCCGCCATGGAGGGCACGCGGGAGGCCCTCTGCCTGAGGTGGCAGGTGTCCCGCCAGGGCCACTGCAAGCCTGGCTCGGCTTGCCTGCTTTCTCCAAAGGAGGCTGGCCGACCAGCCGAACCTGGCACCTGGGCCAGGCCCCTTCCAAGGGGACGAGTTCCAGAGGCTAGAGCCCTGGGGGCGGCTGCCAAGTCTCCTGGGGCGTGTGCTGGGCCCCCGTCAGAGGAGGAAGCAGCCTGGTAAACGGTGTGCCAGGCCTGAGATCTGGAGGCCTCCCACAGCCGGGTCCCTGTCCTGCCCAGGCCCCCCGAGGGAGGACGATGGTCGGGCAGTGGCGAGCAGGGTGGGGCTGGCGCCGAGCCTGCCCTTGGATGCCCCGGGGAAGGGCGCCGGGGGATGGGCTGCCCCTGGCCGGGTCTGAGGGACCGACCCAGCTCGGGGCTGTCGGGGGCAGAGAGAGAACCCCCCTCCGCCCTTTCCCTTCAGGTTTTTAGGGCTGGCCAAATCCTTCCCAAGACAGCTTGTCTGGAGAAAATCAGACCCAGCTGAAGAACATGTGTCCATGGGGGAAACCCGGGAAACTGAGTCTCCCCACACAATAGCAGAGATTCTCATCTTGCATCCTCTCCTGAGCTAATGACAAAGGTGGATGTCCCGGGTGGGCCTGTGGAATGGGAGAGGGGAGGAAGTCTATTGTCATGCAGAGGGACATGGAAAGACTTGTCTGAAGCTTATCCCCTGCATTGGGGTCAGGTCGGGAAGGGACGGCACAGAGGTGAGCAGGAACCAACCGGCCTCTCTGTGGTGGGGCTGGCCCCGGGGCAGGCGTGGGGGTGATGGCTGGAAGTGGGATGGCGCGTGAGTTGGCACCAGCCAGCGGTGGAGGCAGAGACTCAGAGGTCAGGGATCTCTCTCTCTGTCTCTGTCTCTGTCTCTCTCCCTCAGGGAGCTGAGGAGATTACGGTGGCGCCCCCTGCCCACCTCGCCTACCTCTCCATGGGCCCTTCTTTCTCTGGCCGCTCCGGGAGCCCTGCGGGCTTGGGTTCAAGCCCCCACACACCGCACAGGCCAAGGGCGCATGCGCGACCGCCTGGGCCTAGGGCTGGCCTCAGGGGGGGGGTCCTCAGTGAAGGCCCCGCCCTCCCTCCAGGCTCTGACCCAGCTGCAGCTCTTCCATCGCCGCCCTTCTGGACTCAGCTTCAGCTGTCTCCCTCCCCTCCCCCACTCCCACTCAGCTTGCAGGCCGCTTCCCTGCCTTGAAAGCATTGCTCTGGCCCTGAGGGCCACAGACCTACTGGGCTTCAAGCTCAAGGCTCTGCCTGGGCCTGCTGCTTCGGCCAGGGGCTCATTTTTTCCTGGAAAGACAAAGCCATTGCCTCACCCCACGCCTGCACTTTCCCACGGCAGGCAGCCCAGGTGTAGGAAAGGCTCTGTGGAGTCAGAAGTGCCGAGACAGGCAGATGGCACCGCAGGCTTTGGGGGCCAGGGCGCAAGTGGGCTAGCCCCTCCTCCCGGGAGTCGGGGAGGCCCGGCCTTCCTAGTGCCCAGGCCACGGCTCCGGGGAGAAACCCGCCATGGAGGGCACGCAGGAGGCCCTCTGCCTGAGGTGGCAGGTGTCACGCCAGGGCCACTGCAAGCCTGGCTCGGCTTGCCTGCTTTCTCCAAAGGAGGCTGGCCGACCAGCCGAACCTGGCACCTGGGCCAGGCCCCTTCCAAGGGGACGAGTTCCAGAAGCTAGAGCCCTGGGGCGGCTGCCAAGTCTCCTGGGGCGTGTGCTGGGCCCCCGTCAGAGGAGGAAGCAGCCTGGTAAAGGGTGTGCCAGGCCTGAGATCTGGAGGCCTCCCACAGCCGGGTCCCTGTCCTGCCCAGGCCCCCGAGGGAGGACGATGGTCGGGCAGTGGCGAGCGGGGTGGGGCTGGCGCCGAGCCTGCCCTTGGATGCCCCGGGGAAGGGCGCCGGGGGATGGGCTGCCCCTGGCCGGGTCTGAGGGACCGACCCAGCTCGGGGCTGTCGGGGGCAGAGAGAGAACCCCCCTCCGCCCTTTCCCTTCAGGTTCTTAGGGCTGGCCAAATCCTTCCCAAGACAGCTTGTCTGGAGAAAATCAGACCCAGCTGAAGAACATGTGTCCATGGGGGAAACCCGGGAAACTGAGTCTCCCCACACAATAGCAGAGATTCTCATCTTGCATCCTCTCCTGAGCTAATGACAAAGGTGGATGTCCCGGGTGGGCCTGTGGAATGGGAGAGGGGAGGAAGTCTATTGTCATGCAGAGGGACATGGAAAGACTTGTCTGAAGCTTATCCCCTGCACTGGGGTCAGGTCGGGAAGGGAGGGCACAGAGGTGAGCAGGAACCAACTGGCCTCTCTGTGGTGGGGCTGGCCCCGGGGCAGGCGTGGGGGTGATGGCTGGAAGTGGGATGGCGCGTGAGTTGGCACCAGCCAGCGGTGGAGGCAGAGACTCAGAGGTCAGGGATCTCTCTCTCTGTCTCTGTCTCTGTCTCTCTCCCTCAGGGAGCTGAGGAGATTACGGTGGCGCCCCCTGCCCACCTCGCCTACCTCTCCATGGGCCCTTCTTTCTCTGGCCGCTCCGGGAGCCCTGCGGGCTTGGGTTCAAGCCCCCACACACCGCACAGGCCAAGGGCGCATGCGCGACCGCCTGGGCCTAGGGCTGGCCTCGGGGGGGGGGGTCCTCAGTGAAGGCCCCGCCCTCCCTCCAGGCTCTGACCCAGCTGCAGCTCTTCCATCGCCGCCCTTCTGGACTCGGCTTCAGCTGTCTCCCTCCCCTCCCCCACTCCCACTCAGCTTGCAGGCTGCTTCCCTGACTTGAAAGCATTGCTCTGGCCCTGAGGGCCACAGACCTACTGGGCTTCAAGCTCAAGGCTCTGCCTGGGCCTGCTGCTTCGGCCAGGGGCTCATTTTTTCCTGGAAAGACAAAGCCATTGCCTCACCCCACGCCTGCACTTTCCCACGGCAGGCAGCCCAGGTGTAGGAAAGGCTCTGTGGAGTCAGAAGTGCCGAGACAGGCAGATGGCACCGCAGGCTTTGGGGGCCAGGGCGCAAGTGGGCTAGCCCCTCCTCTCGGGAGTCGGGGAGGCCCGGCCTTCCTAGTGCCCAGGCCACGGCTCCGGGGAGAAACCCGCCATGGAGGGCACGCGGGAGGCCCTCTGCCTGAGGTGGCAGGTGTCACGCCAGGGCCACTGCAAGCCTGGCTCGGCTTGCCTGCTTTCTCCAAAGGAGGCTGGCCGACCAGCCGAACCTGGCACCTGGGCCAGGCCCCTTCCAAGGGGACGAGTTCCAGAGGCTAGAGCCCTGGGGGCGGCTGCCAAGTCTCCTGGGGCGTGTGCTGGGCCCCCGTCAGAGGAGGAAGCAGCCTGGTAAACGGTGTGCCAGGCCTGAGATCTGGAGGCCTCCCACAGCCGGGTCCCTGTCCTGCCCAGGCCCCCGAGGGAGGACGATGGTCGGGCAGTGGCGAGCGGGGTGGGGCTGGTGCCGAGCCTGCCCTTGGATGCCCCGGGGAAGGGCGCCGGGGGATGGGCTGCCCCTGGCCGGGTCTGAGGGACCGACCCAGCTCGGGGCTGTCGGGGGCAGAGAGAGAACCCCCCTCCGCCCTTTCCCTTCAGGTTCTTAGGGCTGGCCAAATCCTTCCCAAGACAGCTTGTCTGGAGAAAATCAGACCCAGCTGAAGAACATGTGTCCACGGGGGAAACCCGGGAAACTGAGTCTCCCCACACAATAGCAGAGATTCTCATCTTGCATCCTCTCCTGAGCTAATGACAAAGGTGGATGTCCCGGGTGGGCCTGTGGAATGGGAGAGGGGAGGAAGTCTATTGTCATGCAGAGGGACATGGAAAGACTTGTCTGAAGCTTATCCCCTGCACTGGGTTCAGGTCGGGAAGGGACGGCACAGAGGTGAGCAGGAACCAACCGGCCTCTCTGTGGTGGGGCTGGCCCCGGCGCAGGCGTGGGGGTGATGGCTGGAAGTGGGATGGCGCGTGATTTGGCACCAGCCAGCGGTGGAGGCAGAGACTCAGAGGTCAGGGATCTCTCTCTCTGTCTCTGTCTCTGTCTCTCTCCCTCAGGGAGCTGAGGAGATTACGGTGGCGCCCCCTGCCCACCTCGCCTACCTCTCCATGGGCCCTTCTTTCTCTGGCCGCTCCGGGAGCCCTGCGGGCTTGGGTTCAAGCCCCCACACACCGCACAGGCCAAGGGCGCATGCGCGACCGCCTGGGCCTAGGGCTGGCCTCGGGGGGGGGGGGGGTCCTCAGTGAAGGCCCCGCCCTCCCTCCAGGCTCTGACCCAGCTGCAGCTCTTCCATCGCCGCCCTTCTGGACTCGGCTTCAGCTGTCTCCCTCCCCTCCCCCACTCCCACTCAGCTTGCAGGCCGCTTCCCTGCCTTGAAAGCATTGCTCTGTCCCTGAGGGCCACAGACCTACTGGGCTTCAAGCTCAAGGCTCTGCCTGGGCCTGCTGCTTCGGCCAGGGGCTCATTTTTTCCTGGAAACCCAAAGCCATTGCCTCACCCCACGCCTGCACTTTCCCACGGCAGGCAGCCCAGGTGTAGGAAAGGCTCTGTGGAGTCAGAAGTGCCGAGACAGGCAGATGGCACCGCAGGCTTTGGGGGCCAGGGCGCAAGTGGGCTAGCCCCTCCTCCCGGGAGTCGGGGAGACCCGGCCTTCCTAGTGCCCAGGCGACGGCTCCGGGGAGAAACCCGCCATGGAGGGCACGCGGGAGGCCCTCTGCCTGAGGTGGCAGGTGTCACGCCAGGGCCACTGCAACCCTGGCTCGGCTTGCCTGCTTTCTCCAAAGGAGGCTGGCCGACCAGCCGAACCTGGCACCTGGGCCAGGCCCCTTCCAAGGGGACGAGTTCCAGAGGCTAGAGCCCTGGGGGCGGCTGCCAAGTCTCCTGGGGCGTGTGCTGGGCCCCCGTCAGAGGAGGAAGCAGCCTGGTAAAGGGTGTGCCAGGCCTGAGATCTGGAGGCCTCCCACAGCCGGGTCCCTGTCCTGCCCAGGCCCCCGAGGGAGGACGATGGTCGGGCAGTGGCGAGCGGGGTGGGGCTGGTGCCGAGCCTGCCCTTGGATGCCCCGGGGAAGGGCGCCGGGGGATGGGCTGCCCCTGGCCGGGTCTGAGGGACCGACCCAGCTCGGGGCTGTCGGGGGCAGAGAGAGAACCCCCCTCCGCCCTTTCCCTTCAGCTTCTTAGGGCTGGCCAAATCCTTCCCAAGACAGCTTGTCTGGAGAAAATCAGACCCAGCTGAAGAACATGTGTCCATGGGGGAAACCCGGGAAACTGAGTCTCCCCACACAATAGCAGAGATTCTCATCTTGCATCCTCTCCTGAGCTAATGACAAAGGTGGATGTCCCGGGTGGGCCTGTGGAATGGGAGAGGGGAGGAAGTCTATTGTCATGCAGAGGGACATGGAAAGACTTGTCTGAAGCTTATCCCCTGCACTGGGGTCAGGTTGGGAAGGGACGGCACAGAGGTGAGCAGGAACCAACCGGCCTCTCTGTGGTGGGGCTGGCCCCGGGGCAGGCGTGGGGGTGATGGCTGGAAGTGGGATGGCGCGTGAGTTGCACCAGCCAGCGGTGGAGGCAGAGACTCAGAGGTCAGGGATCTCTCTCTCTGTCTCTGTCTCTGTCTCTCTCCCTCAGGGAGCTGAGGAGAGTAAGGTGGCGCCCCCTGCCCACCTCGCCTACCTCTCCATGGGCCCTTCTTTCTCTGGCCGCTCCGGGAGCCCTGCGGGCTTGGGTTCAAGCCCCCACACACCGCACAGGCCAAGGGCGCATGCGCGACCTCCTGGGCCTAGGGCTGGCCTGGGGGGGGGGGGTCCTCAGTGAAGGCCCCGCCCTCCCTCCAGGCTCTGACCCAGCTGCAGCTCTTCCATCGCCGCCCTTCTGGACTCGGCTTCAGCTGTCTCCCTCCCCTCCCCCACTCCCACTCAGCTTGCAGGCCGCTTCCCTGCCTTGAAAGCATGGCTCTGGCCCTGAGGGCCACAGACCTACTGGGCTTCAAGCTCAAGGCTCTGCCTGGGCCTGCTGCTTCGGCCAGGGGCTCATTTTTTCCTGGAAAGACAAAGCCATTGCCTCACCCCACGCCTGCACTTTCCCACGGCAGGCAGCCCAGGTGTAGGAAAGGCTCTGTGGAGTCAGAAGTGCCGAGACTGGCAGATGGCACCGCAGGCTTTGGGGGCCAGGGCGCAAGTGGGCTAGCCCCTCCTCCCGGGAGTCGGGGAGGCCCGGCCTTCCTAGTGCCCAGGCCACGGCTCCGGGGAGAAACCCGCCATGGAGGGCACGCGGGAGGCCCTCTGCCTGAGGTGGCAGGTGTCACGCCAGGGCCACTGCAAGCCTGGCTCGGCTTGCCTGCTTTCTCCAAAGGAGGCTGGCCGACCAGCCGAACCTGGCACCTGGGCCAGGCCCCTTCCAAGGGGACGAGTTCCAGAAGCTAGAGCCCTGGGGGCGGCTGCCAAGTCTCCTGGGGCGTGTGCTGGGCCCCCGTCAGAGGAGGAAGCAGCCTGGTAAACGGTGTGCCAGGCCTGAGATCTGGAGGCCTCCCACACCCGGGTCCCTGTCCTTCCCAGGCCCCTCTAGGGAGGACGATGGTCGGGCAGTGGCGAGCGGGGTGGGGCTGGCGCCGAGCCTGCCCTTGGATGCCCCGGGGGAAGGGCGCCGGGGGATGGGCTGCCCCTGGCCGGGTCTGAGGGACCGACCCAGCTCGGGGCTGTCGGGGGCAGAGAGAGAACCCCCCTCCGCCCTTTCCCTTCAGGTTCTTAGGGCTGGCCAAATCCTTCCCAAGACAGCTTGTCTGGAGAAAATCAGACCCAGCTGAAGAACATGTGTCCATGGGGGAAACCCGGGAAACTGAGTCTCCCCACACAATAGCAGAGATTCTCATCTTGCATCCTCTCCTGAGCTAATGACAAAGGTGGATGTCCCGGGTGGGCCTGTGGAATGGGAGAGGGGAGGAAGTCTATTGTGATGCAGAGGGACATGGAAAGACTTGTCTGAAGCTTATCCCCTGCACTGGGGTCAGGTCGGGAAGGGACGGCACAGAGGTGAGCAGGAACCAACCGGCCTCTCTGTGGTGGGGCTGGCCCCGGGGCAGGCGTGGGGGTGATGGCTGGAAGTGGGATGGCGCGTGAGTTGGCACCAGCCAGCGGTGGAGGCAGAGACTCAGAGGTCAGGGATCTCTCTCTCTGTCTCTGTCTCTGTCTCTCTCCCTCAGGGAGCTGAGGAGATTACGGTGGCGCCCCCTGCCCACCTCGCCTACCTCTCCATGGGCCCTTCTTTCTCTGGCCGCTCCGGGAGCCCTGCGGGCTTGGGTTCAAGCCCCCACACACCGCACAGGCCAAGGGCGCATGCGCGACCGCCTGGGCCTAGGGCTGGCCTCAGGGGGGGGGGGTCCTCAGTGAAGGCCCCGCCCTCCCTCCAGGCTCTGACCCAGCTGCAGCTCTTCCATCGCCGCCCTTCTGGACTAGGCTTCAGCTGTCTCCCTCCCCTCCCCCACTCCCACTCAGCTTGCAGGCCGCTTCCCTGCCTTGAAAGCATTGCTCTGGCCCTGAGGGCCACAGACCTACTGGGCTTCAAGCTCAAGGCTCTGCCTGGGCCTGCTGCTTCGGCCAGGGGCTCATTTTTTCCTGGAAAGACAAAGCCATTGCCTCACCCCACGCCTGCACTTTCCCACGGCAGGCAGCCCAGGTGTAGGAAAGGCTCTGTGGAGTCAGAAGTGCCGAGACTGGCAGATGGCACCGCAGGCTTTGGGGGCCAGGGCGCAAGTGGGCTAGCCCCTCCTCCCGGGAGTCGGGGAGGCCCGGCCTTCCTAGTGCCCAGGCCACGGCTCCGGGGAGAAACCCGCCATGGAGGGCACGCGGGAGGCCCTCTGCCTGAGGTGGCAGGTGTCACGCCAGGGCCACTGCAAGCCTGGCTCGGCTTGCCTGCTTTCTCCAAAGGAGGCTGGCCGACCAGCCGAACCTGGCACCTGGGCCAGGCCCCTTCCAAGGGCACGAGTTCCAGAAGCTAGAGCCCTGGGGGCGGCTGCCAAGTCTCCTGGGGCGTGTGCTGGGCCCCCGTCAGAGGAGGAAGCAGCCTGGTAAACGGTGTGCCAGGCCTGAGATCTGGAGGCCTCCCACACCCGGGTCCCTGTCCTTCCCAGGCCCCTCTAGGGAGGACGATGGTCGGGCAGTGGCGAGCGGGGTGGGGCTGGCGCCGAGCCTGCCCTTGGATGCCCCGGGGGAAGGGCGCCGGGGGATGGGCTGCCCCTGGCCGGGTCTGAGGGACCGACCCAGCTCGGGGCTGTCGGGGGCAGAGAGAGAACCCCCCTCCGCCCTTTCCCTTCAGGTTCTTAGGGCTGGCCAAATCCTTCCCAAGACAGCTTGTCTGGAGAAAATCAGACCCAGCTGAAGAACATGTGTCCATGGGGGAAACCCGGGAAACTGAGTCTCCCCACACAATAGCAGAGATTCTCATCTTGCATCCTCTCCTGAGCTAATGACAAAGGTGGATGTCCCGGGTGGGCCTGTGGAATGGGAGAGGGGAGGAAGTCTATTGTCATGCAGAGGGACATGGAAAGACTTGTCTGAAGCTTATCCCCTGCACTGGGGTCAGGTCGGGAAGGGACGGCACAGAGGTGAGCAGGAACCAACCGGCCTCTCTGTGGTGGGGCTGGCCCCGGGGCAGGCGTGGGGGTGATGGCTGGAAGTGGGATGGCGCGTGAGTTGGCACCAGCCAGCGGTGGAGGCAGAGACTCAGAGGTCAGGGATCTCTCTCTCTGTCTCTGTCTCTGTCTCTCTCCCTCAGGGAGCTGAGGAGATTACGGTGGCGCCCCCTGCCCACCTCGCCTACCTCTCCATGGGCCCTTCTTTCTCTGGCCGCTCCGGGAGCCCTGCGGGCTTGGGTTCAAGCCCCCACACACCGCACAGGCCAAGGGCGCATGCGCGACCGCCTGGGCCTAGGGCTGGCCTGGGGGGGTGGGGGTTCCTCAGTGAAGGCCCCGCCCTCCCTCCAGGCTCTGACCCAGCTGCAGCTCTTCCATCGCCGCCCTTCTGGACTCGGCTTCAGCTGTCTCCCTCCCCTCCCCCACTCCCACTCAGCTTGCAGGCCGCTTCCCTGCCTTGAAAGCATTGCTCTGGCCCTGAGGGCCACAGACCTACTGGCTTCAAGCTCAAGGCTCTGCCTGGGCCTGCTGCTTCGGCCAGGGGCTCATTTTTTCCTGAAAGACAAAGCCATGGCCTCACCCCACGCCTGCACTTTGCCACGGCAGGCAGCCCAGATGTAGGAAAGGCTCTGTGGAGTCAGAAGTGCCAAGACAGGCAGATGGCACCAGAGGGTTTGGGGGCCAGGGCGCAAGTGGGCTAGCCCCTCCTCCCGGGAGTCGGGGAGGCCCGGCCTTCCTAGTGCCCAGGCCACGGCTCCGGGGAGAAACCCGCCATGGAGGGCACGCGGGAGGCCCTCTGCCTGAGGTGGCAGGTGTCCCGCCAGGGCCACTGCAAGCCTGGCTCGGCTTGCCTGCTTTCTCCAAAGGAGGCTGGCCGACCAGCCGAACCTGGCACCTGGGCCAGGCCCCTTCCAAGGGGACGAGTTCCAGAGGCTAGAGCCCTGGGGGCGGCTGCCAAGTCTCCTGGGGCGTGTGCTGGGCCCCCGTCAGAGGAGGAAGCAGCCTGGTAAACGGTGTGCCAGGCGTGAGATCTGGAGGCCACCCACAGCCGGGTCCCTGTCCTGCCAGGCCCCCCGAGGGAGGACGATGGTCGGGCAGTGGCGAGCAGGGTGGGGCTGGCGCCGAGCCTGCCCTTGGATGCCCCGGGGAAGGGCGCCGGGGGATGGGCTGCCCCTGGCCGGGTCTGAGGGACCGACCCAGCTCGGGCTGTCGGGGGCAGAGAGAGAACCCCCCTCCGCCCTTTCCCTTCAGGTTCTTAGGGCTGGCCAAATCCTTCCCAAGACAGCTTGTCTGGAGAAAATCAGACCCAGCTGAAGAACATGTGTCCATGGGGGAAACCCGGGAAACTGAGTCTCCCCACACAATAGCAGAGATTCTCATCTTGCATCCTCTCCTGAGCTAATGACAAAGGTGGATGTCCCCGGGTGGGCCTGTGGAATGGGAGAGGGGAGGAAGTCTATTTTCATGCAGAGGGACATGGAAAGACTTGTCTGAAGCTTATCCCCTGCACTGGGGTCAGGTCGGGAAGGGACGGCACAGAGGTGAGCAGGAACCAACCGGCCTCTCTGTGGTGGGGCTGGCCCCGGGGCAGGCGTGGGGGTGATGGCTGGAAGTGGGATGGCGCGTGAGTTGGCACCAGCCAGCGGTGGAGGCAGAGACTCAGAGGTCAGGGATCTCTCTCTCTGTCTCTGTCTCTGTCTCTCTCCCTCAGGGAGCTGAGGAGATTACGGTGGCGCCCCCTGCCCACCTCGCCTACCTCTCCATGGGCCCTTCTTTCTCTGGCCGCTCCGGGAGCCCTGCGGGCTTGGGTTCAAGCCCCCACACACCGCACAGGCCAAGGGCGCATGCGCGACCGCCTGGGCCTAGGGCTGGCCTCGGGGGGGGGGTGGGTCCTCAGTGAAGGCCCCGCCCTCCCTCCAGGCTCTGACCCAGCTGCAGCTCTTCCATCGCCGCCCTTCTGGACTCGGCTTCAGCTGTCTCCCTCCCCTCCCCCACTCCCACTCAGCTTGCAGGCCGCTTCCCTGCCTTGAAAGCATTGCTCTGGCCCTGAGGGCCACAGACCTACTGGGCTTCAAGCTCAAGGCTCTGCCTGGGCCTGCTGCTTCGGCCAGGGGCTCATTTTTTCCTGGAAAGACAAAGCCATGGCCTCACCCCACGCCTGCACTGTGCCACGGCAGGCAGCCCAGATGTAGGAAAGGCTCTGTGGAGTCAGAAGTGCCGAGACAGGCAGATGGCACCAGAGGGTTTGGGGGCCAGGGCGCAAGTGGGCTAGCCCCTCCTCCCGGGAGTCGGGGAGGCCCGGCCTTCCTAGTGCCCAGGCCACGGCTCCGGGGAGAAACCCGCCATGGAGGGCACGCGGGAGGCCCTCTGCCTGAGGTGGCAGGTGTCACGCCAGGGCCACTGCAAGCCTGGCTCGGCTTGCCTGCTTTCTCCAAAGGAGGCCGGCCGACCAGCCGAACCTGGCACCTGGGCCAGGCCCCTTCCAAGGGGACGAGTTCCAGAGGCTAGAGCCCTGGGGGCGGCTGCCAAGTCTCCTGGGGCGTGTGCTGGGCCCCCGTCAGAGGAGGAAGCAGCCTGGTAAACGGTGTGCCAGGCCTGAGATCTGGAGGCCTCCCACACCCGGGTCCCTGTCCTTCCCAGGCCCCTCTAGGGAGGACGATGGTCGGGCAGTGGCGAGCGGGGTGGGGCTGGCGCCGAGCCTGCCCTTGGATGCCCCGGGGAAGGGCGCCGGGGGATGGGCTGCCCCTGGCCGGGTCTGAGGGACCGACCCAGCTCGGGGCTGTCGGGGGCAGAGAGAGAACCCCCCTCCGCCCTTTCCCTTCAGGTTCTTAGGGCTGGCCAAATCCTTCCCAAGACAGCTTGTCTGGAGAAAATCAGACCCAGCTGAAGAACATGTGTCCATGGGGGAAACCCGGGAAACTGAGTCTCCCCACACAATAGCAGAGATTCTCATCTTGCATCCTCTCCTGAGCTAATGACAAAGGTGGATGTCCCGGGTGGGCCTGTGGAATGGGAGAGGGGAGGAAGTCTATTGTCATGCAGAGGGACATGGAAAGACTTGTCTGAAGCTTATCCCCTGCACTGGGGTCAGGTCGGGAAGGGATGGCACAGAGGTGAGCAGGAACCAACCGGCCTCTCTGTGGTGGGGCTGGCCCCGGGGCAGGCGTGGGGGTGATGGCTGGAAGTGGGATGGCGCGTGAGTTGGCACCAGCCAGCGGTGGAGGCAGAGACTCAGAGGTCAGGGATCTCTCTCTCTGTCTCTGTCTCTCTCTCTCTCCCTCAGGGAGCTGAGGAGATTACGGTGGCGCCCCCTGCCCACCTCGCCTACCTCTCCATGGGCCCTTCTTTCTCTGGCCGCTCCGGGAGCCCTGCGTTCTTGGGTTCAACCCCCCACACACCGCACAGGCCAAGGGCGCATGCGCGACCGCCGGGGCCTAGGGCTGGCCTTGTGGGGGGGGTCCTCAGTGAAGGCCCCGCCCTCCCTCCAGGCTCTGACCCAGCTGCAGCTCTTCCATCGCCGCCCTTCTGGACTCGGCTTCAGCTGTCTCCCTCCCCTCCCCCACTCCCACTCAGCTTGCAGGCCGCTTCCCTGCCTTGAAAGCATGGCTCTGGCCCTGAGGGCCACAGACCTACTGGGCTTCAAGCTCAAGGCTCTGCCTGGGCCTGCTGCTTCGGCCAGGGGCTCATTTTTTCCTGGAAAGACAAAGCCATGGCCTCACCCCACGCCTGCACTTTGCCACGGCAGGCAGCCCAGATGTAGGAAAGGCTCTGTGGAGTCAGAAGTGCCAAGACAGGCAGATGGCACCAGAGGGTTTGGGGGCCAGGGCGCAAGTGGGCTAGCTCCTCCTCCCGGGAGTCGGGGAGGCCCGGCCTTCCTAGTGCCCAGGCCACGGCTCCGGGGAGAAACCCGCCATGGAGGGCACGCGGGAGGCCCTCTGCCTGAGGTGGCAGGTGTCCCGCCAGGGCCACTGCAAGCCTGGCTCGGCTTGCCTGCTTTCTCCAAAGGAGGCTGGCCGACCAGCCGAACCTGGCACCTGGGCCAGGCCCCTTCCAAGGGGACGAGTTCCAGAGGCTAGAGCCCTGGGGGCGGCTGCCAAGTCTCCTGGGGCGTGTGCTGGGCCCCCGTCAGAGGAGGAAGCAGCCTGGTAAACGGTGTGCCAGGCGTGAGATCTGGAGGCCTCCCACAGCCGGGTCCCTGTCCTGCCCAGGCCCCCCGAGGGAGGACGATGGTCGGGCAGTGGCGAGCAGGGTGGGGCTGGCGCCGAGCCTGCCCTTGGATGCCCCGGGGAAGGGCGCCGGGGGATGGGCTGCCCCTGGCCGGGTCTGAGGGACCGACCCAGCTCGGGGCTGTCGGGGGCAGAGAGAGAACCCCCCTCCGCCCTTTCCCTTCAGGTTCTTAGGGCTGGCCAAATCCTTCCCAAGACAGCTTGTCTGGAGAAAATCAGACCCAGCTGAAGAACATGTGTCCATGGGGGAAACCCGGGAAACTGAGTCTCCCCACACAATAGCAGAGATTCTCATCTTGCATCCTCTCCTGAGCTAATGACAAACGTGGATGTCCCGGGTGGGCCTGTGGAATGGGAGAGGGGAGGAAGTCTATTTTCATGCAGAGGGACATGGAAAGACTTGTCTGAAGCTTATCCCCTGCACTGGGGTCAGGTCGGGAAGGGACGGCACAGAGGTGAGCAGGAACCAACCGGCCTCTCTGTGGTGGGGCTGGCCCCGGGGCAGGCGTGGGGGTGATGGCTGGAAGTGGGATGGCGCGTGAGTTGGCACCAGCCAGCGGTGGAGGCAGAGACTCAGAGGTCAGGGATCTCTCTCTCTGTCTCTGTCTCTGTCTCTCTCCCTCAGGGAGCTGAGGAGATTACGGTGGCGCCCCCTGCCCACCTCGCCTACCTCTCCATGGGCCCTTCTTTCTCTGGCCGCTCCGGGAGCCCTGCGGGCTTGGGTTCAAGCCCCCACACACCGCACAGGCCAAGGGCGCATGCGCGACCGCCTGGGCCTAGGGCTGGCCTCGGGGGGGGGGGGGGTCATCAGTGAAGGCCCCGCCCTCCCTCCAGGCTCTGACCCAGCTGCAGCTCTTCCATCGCCGCCCTTCTGGACTCGGCTTCAGCTGTCTCCCTCCCCTCCCCCACTCCCACTCAGCTTGCAGGCCGCTTCCCTGCCTTGAAAGCATTGCTCTGGCCCTGAGGGCCACAGACCTACTGGGCTTCAAGCTCAAGGCTCTGCCTGGGCCTGCTGCTTCGGCCAGGGGCTCATTTTTTCCTGGAAAGACAAAGCCATGGCCTCACCCCACGCCTGCACTGTGCCACGGCAGGCAGCCCAGATGTAGGAAAGGCTCTGTGGAGTCAGAAGTGCCGAGACAGGCAGATGGCACCAGAGGGTTTGGGGGCCAGGGCGCAAGTGGGCTAGCCCCTCCTCCCGGGAGTCGGGGAGGCCCGGCCTTCCTAGTGCCCAGGCCACGGCTCCGGGGAGAAACCCGCCATGGAGGGCACGCGGGAGGCCCTCTGCCTGAGGTGGCAGGTGTCACGCCAGGGCCACTGCAAGCCTGGCTCGGCCTGCCTGCTTTCTCCAAAGGAGGCCGGCCGACCAGCCGAACCTGGCACCTGGGCCAGGCCCCTTCCAAGGGGACGAGTTCCAGAGGCTAGAGCCCTGGGGGCGGCTGCCAAGTCTCCTGGGGCGTGTGCTGGGCCCCCGTCAGAGGAGGAAGCAGCCTGGTAAACGGTGTGCCAGGCCTGAGATCTGGAGGCCTCCCACACCCGGGTCCCTGTCCTTCCCAGGCCCCTCTAGGGAGGACGATGGTCGGGCAGTGGCGAGCGGGGTGGGGCTGGCGCCGAGCCTGCCCTTGGATGCCCCGGGGAAGGGCGCCGGGGGATGGGCTGCCCCTGGCCGGGTCTGAGGGACCGACCCAGCTCGGGGCTGTCGGGGGCAGAGAGAGAACCCCCCTCCGCCCTTTCCCTTCAGGTTCTTAGGGCTGGCCAAATCCT